>NW_023396656.1:0-96192 GCF_011125445.2 Fundulus heteroclitus | reverse complement strand
TTTCCCGTAGTTTGAAGACGTTTCGCTTCCTCTCCAGGAAGCTTTCTCAATTCAAAAAGTCTGGAGTAATGTGGAGCATCAAGCTTTATACTACTGCCCAAACAAAGGCCTTGTAATGGCTTAGATAACATGCAAATTCAACAGAAACAGGTCCACCCCTTAGTAATTGGCAGTCGTTAAAGTCATTAAGCCAGCAGATTGAACCGAAACTGGTCCACTCCTCTGTAACGAGGAGTCGTTAGGGTCGTTATTGGCCTGGCTTGCCGGAACGATGTTTTGATCACCCATATGAAGCTGAGAATTGAGGTGATGATTGGCTGGAATTAATCCTACAGCTGTATTATAGGTTTTTGAGAGTTGGAACCTAAGGCCTCCTCCTCAGGTTTAGGTTGGTTTTTCTCTCTTAACGTAGATGGCTTCCTTCACACCCCTTTCAAACCATCTGTCTTCTTTCTCCAAAATGTGAACATTTTGGTCCTCAAAAGAGTGTCCTTTGTCTTCAAACTATGTCTTCAAACTACGAAAAACAAGTCCAGTAGTTTTGTTTTTTACTTTTTTTGGAATGACCATGACCTGGATGACTGAGAATCTTCACCAGCAAATAACGAGATATTTCCCCATTTTTACCAGTTGTTAAAACATCTTAAGACAAAATAAACACATTATGGAGCCTAACCAGCTGTTTGCCTAGGGGGCTTATTAAGCAAGGATTATTTAAAGATTTTCCTCTTACCTACACTAATGAAAAGAAATACGGCCATTTAAATCATTTTGGATCTGGTTGGGATAGCGGAGCGACTGCTAATAGTAAAAGAATGACAGCTTGAAGAAGAAATTGAGGAATGAAGGTTGACTCTGGGGGACATCAACATGAGAATCAAGAGAACATTCTGAACAGGACCATGCATGGGTGTTTTGCTTTAAACACCCATAGCGGTGGCCGAGTGGTTAGAGCAACATGCTTGCACTCAGAGAAGGATGCAAGTACCCAGTTCAATCCCCAGTGCCTGCACTCTGGGTCCCTGAGCAAGACCTTTAACCCCAGATTGCTCCCCGGGCGCCACACATGGCAGCCCACTGCTCCCCAAGGGGATGGGTTAAGATGCAGAAGTGAATTTCATTGTGATGTATGTTTCAATGACAATAAAGATGATATTACTATTAAAGGTGCTGGACTTAAACTGCACAGTTTCACAAACGTGACCTGGACAGGTAGGCGTTCGTGGAGAGATATTTCATTTTATCTACAACAGATTTTAATCTTCTTGGGCCGAGCACACTCCATACAATGGGCTGAACTTAGGCACGCGACACAATCTAATAGACTCTATGGAAATACTGCGAGGCCAGCTTCTGCACACATTCATTCAGGGGAGTAGAGCAGAAAAGTGTGTGTGTGTGTGTGTGTGTGTGTGTGTGTGTGTGTGTGTGTGTGTGTGTGTGTGTGTGTGTGTGTGTGTGTGTGTGTGTATAGCTAATTGCAACAGACCTACAGATAGGAGAGGAGACCTTGAACATTCCTGCTGTTTCTCAGCTCTCAGAAGATTGTGTCAGTGCTGAGAGTTTTGTTTTCAATAAAAAGGAAGTTTCCATCAAATACTATAAAACATACAAAATGAATATTACCACACAGACTAACCAGTATATATCTAATATTAAACACAGCCAATAACCAGTAAATGACTAATGTAAATTTACACACAATCACAAAAGGCCAATTCTAAAAGAAACAAAGAACAAAAAGGACAATAACATAAAATGTCAGCATGCATACTTGTTCACGCCCTCTAAAGTCATTCCTTTGTAGAGCGTTTGGCAGCAGTTCCAGCTGCAGGTGTCTTTGGATCGTTCACTCGCCACATCTTGTCTCTCAGATGAGGCTAAACTGCTCCAGCTAGTTCATGTTGGAGGGTTTTCACTTTTGAACGGCGATCTTAAAGTCTAACCACAGATTTACAACCCGATTGAGGTCTGGACTTTCCAACACATTTAAATGGTTCCTCTTAAACCACTGGAGTGGGGCGCGCTGGTGGCGCAGCAGGTCGATGGGTTTGAATCCGACCCGTGGTCCTTTGCCGCATGTCTCTCCCCCTCTTCCATCCCCCTTCCTGTCAGCCTACTTTCAGAAAAAGTGAGCCACTAGC
The DNA here is from genome assembly GCF_011125445.2 of Fundulus heteroclitus. Lineage (NCBI taxonomy): Eukaryota > Metazoa > Chordata > Actinopteri > Cyprinodontiformes > Fundulidae > Fundulus > Fundulus heteroclitus. Next base: position 94,048 of record NW_023396656.1, on the reverse strand, counting down.
CGCAAAAAATCCCAAAAAAATAAACACTGGAATGTTACTTTAGCAGTCTGCTTTGGGTCATTGTCCTGCTGGACGGTGAACTCTTCATCTCAGTCTTAAATCACGACTGACACCGGTTCTGTTCCATGGTATCCCTGTATTGAATTGCTTGGCACATTCCATCAGGTCTACTCACCCATATTACGTCAAGGTACGTGGCCAAAAGTCTCTGCTCTGCAGGCCCAATTTCAGTAATCGTGACGGATTTGTTTGTGAGCGGGGCGTTAGCACAATTTACAGAAAATGAAACTTAAAATAGACCTGAAATCGAGTTGGACAGGATAAGCTGCAGGTTTGTTTGTTTTTATTCATTTATTTATAGTCAGAAACATTCAAACTTATCCAACTGGTAATAAGACATCTGGAAAGTCAGGCCTCCTGTTACCTGTGAAATTACCGACTGACAGAAGTGGAAGTTACAGCTGGGCGGACCACACCTATAAAGTATGTAAGAGGAGAAACTAAAGTGAAACAAGAAGCATCCATATTTGGAGTTTCCACCTGACGGTTTTTATAAGAAGCCAGACGACATCCCACCTGCACTCTGAGACGGACGCAGACAGAGGTAAGTCAGGATGACACAAACTTTAAAATGTCTCTAAGAAGCTTTGTTTTTTTTCAGAATTTAGACAAAAATCAGATTCAAATTAGAGACAAGATGTTCTTTAAAGAGTGATACAGTTCGTTCAACAATTATGAATGTTGACCAAACTGTTTCCTGAAAGATGAAACATTTCTACTTGTGACATTCCAGTATTCGATGGAGATCCCCTCCGGTACAAAAACTTCAATAGAACCTTTTTAGCATGGAGTGGAATCCAGAGCTAATGAAAACTAACTCTTTGTATTTTCTGGAATAGTTTACAATGAATCAGCCCAGAAAATTGGTGAGGAGCTTTCAGCATATGACTCCTGACAGATGACATTGCCTGTAGCAGTTTCTTCTTCTGATTGTGTACAGCCTGAATTAGCAGTGTCAGCTCGAATACACAAAGGCAATTATTAACAAAGTTAGTAATTTTAATCAACATCATCTGATTATCAGGCAATAATATCCTAAAGTTATCTGTCTATGTCAATAACTGAGTAATAAACACTTGCCTGCTGAGGTTCAACCAGAGATGAGGGAGTGGATTCTGGCACAGATAGACAGAATAAACATAAACTCTGCAAATTACAAGAATTTATTTTAAAAAAATTAAAACTTCCTGGTAAATAACGTCAAAATGCAAACTGTTTAGCAAAGCTAAACTAAGTGAAATGAGAAAAACAAATACAACTAATAAGCTACAAAGAAAAAGACAATAAAAGCTGAAACCAATAAAACGATGCTGTGATGTCACAGTTCAGACTCATTATTATAAACCATGACTTGTTTTAAGATATTGGAATGAGGTTTAATTAGCTCTAAACTAACAAAATGCTGATAAATATATACAACTTATGCCTGCAGTCAACAGGGTTGAACTATTTAGTGGTATTTAATTGTAACTTTAACTTTTTTACAATTTACATCCAGTTTACAGTTTACAGGAGAAACATTATCATAATATAGGACAATAATTAAAACAGTCTCTGAGTTTGAGAAAACTAAACATATGAAAATTACTTTGGCATTCCCTTTGACATTAAAATACATGAGACTAAATTAAAATTCTGAACCTCCTTTCCTTTTCTAGCAATTCTGACACCAACATGAGCGGCAACATAAGGTTCAGGTTAGATTTGTCTGGAGAGGACTTCTCTCCTACTGGGAGCATAAGCTTCGATAGGGTCCTCCAGCGGGTTACCCTGCTGCTGAATGACCACCAGACCTACATCATGTATCACGGCACCACCCGGGCGTCTGCTCAGCGGATCCTTAAGGCAGGTTTCCGTCAATCTAAAGATGGGATGCTTGGTCCTGGGGTCTACCTCAGCACAGACCTGGAGAAAGCCAGTCGCTACCCTATTAATTGTCCTGAAGAGGACAAGGTGGTCATCGAGGTACAGGTGAACGTGGGGAAGGTGATAGTGATCAATTACCAGAATCACCCTCTGCAGAAGACCTGGCATTATTACAGATACGACACCGCCTGGGTGCCGCCCAACTGTGGAATGGTGAAGAGCGGCCTGGAGGAGAACTGCGTCTGGGATCCCCGTCGAATCGAGATCATTCGGCTTATCGATCCCAGTCCAGCCTGATTGTTCACATGATAACATGTAAAACCAAGCAATAAGTGGTTAATTTTGTACAATCAAATCTATTTCTATATATTTGGATGGATACCATTTTGCAATCTTTGTCATTTTGACCTGAAAAATAAAAGATGTTAGATTAAAATATATCGGTTTCTGGCATTACTGAAAATAATGAAATTTAATTTTATATATGTAACACCAATTCATAATACACGTCATCTCAAGGTTCTTTACAAAGTCAGATTCTATCAAAACCTCCAGATTGGTCAGAAAGTTTCCTCTCTAAGGAAACCCAGCAGGTTGCATCAAGTCTCTCCAAGCAGCATTCACTCCTCCTGAAAGAGCGTAGAGCCACAGTGGACAGTCGTCTGCATTGTTGATGGCTTTGCAGCAATCCCTCATACTGAGCATGCATGAAGCGACAGTGGAGAGGAAGACTCCCCTTTAACAGGGAGGAGAACCTCCAGCAGAACCAGAACCAGGCTCAGTGTGAACGCTCATCTGCCTCCACCCACTGAGGGTTAGAGAAAACAGACCAGCTTTTCAGCGTCCTTTGCTGTTGAGGGAGTTTTTCCAACATGTTTAACAACTCCTCTGCTACCAAACTATTCCTTATAATTCCCATTTTATTGTGGGATAGAGTCTGAAAAGAAACTACCACAGGAATCATCCTGCAAACCTTCACAAACTGGGTCCAAAGTCAGCCCTATTGATCCCATGCAGATCAATTTGAGCAGATTTTCTTAAAGCTCATCTGGGACCCAGTAAGGACCTGCACAGGGTCTCCAACTGATCTTTCCAATGTTTGCTGCATTTACTGTCCCACTGTGAACTCTGGCCCAGTTAGCTCCCATTCAGCCTGAAAAAACCCTTTTGGGGGCCAAAAGCATCTGGGTTATATACATAAAATTGAGCCAGAAGTCCTGGTGTTTCCACAATGGAAGGCTTCTGGTGAATTATAAAAGCTTGTCGATGTTGCACATGTGCATTTTCCCTAAGCTCCTAGAAAGAAAGGAGTCCCCAGCCGGTATATTGTTGCCACCTTGTGGCACAGTTTGAAAGAAGTAGGCGCTTCAGTTGATGAACCTTGTTGAACTTCCTTTTCCATGAATGTTGAAAGCTTCAAAAATCTGTGTCCATCCTTACTAGTTTTAGTAACAATACATAAAAGCACTTCTAAAGTAAGTAACTCAGTGTAAGTCATATATTCATTGCACACAACATGGTGTGTTTAGTGAAGTTATTTGCCTTAAGGTTTACAGATACCTTACAGATAATATTCTGTCTTGCCTTACAGATAATAAGGAAAGTTGAGTGGAAGAAAAAACATTTAACACAAAATGTACAGGATAACCACTGCACTGTGATGAGTGCGTCTGTGTGATGCTATCATGTCAATATGGACCAAACTCTCTAAGGAATGTTTCTGGTACCTTGTTGTTACATGCCTGCAGGCTGGTTGTTTCTCTTTCCCCTCCCCCTTTGTCTCTTCATAGGTACTAGTGAAAGCTGGTGTCAATCTCCCTTGATTGATTCTCACCAACCATGGGCCAACCAGCATCCAGGGAGGCCGTATTTAAGCAGCCCAGCTGGGGAGAGCTAGAGATCTACTAAAAACCATAGATAGAATACAATATAAAGCATTAAGACTTTGTTGTGGAGCGATGAAAAGTACCCCAATTTCAGCTCTACAAGTTGAGATGGGTGAGATGCCGTTGGAGCTTAGAAGGAAACAATTAGCCTTAACTTACTGGGCAAATATTAAAGGACATAAAGAAAGTTATCCTCAATATATTATGTTACAACCTTGTCAAGAAAAAGAAAAAAAGCAAATAAATAGTTTTGGATGGATTATAAAAAATGAAATAAGAGAGATAGGATTAAATCATAGTTTAATTAGTCCTGTGATTGTTATTCCTGTTATTCCACCATGGATAATTGAGATAGCGGAAGTTGATTTAAGTTTACTGGAAAAAGGAAAACAATTAGAAAGAGGTGGAAAATTATATTGGAAATGAGTATGCGGAATATATACAAATATATACAGATGCCTCTAAAATGTCAAATAATAATATAGGAATAGCTTTTATAATTCCGGAATTAGATATTATGAGAAATAAAAGAATAACAGACAAATTGACAGTATATACAGGTGAACTAATGGCTATTTTAATGGCTCTAGAATGGGTTGAGGAAACAAGAGAGAGAGCGGTTGTAATCTGTTCAGATTCAAGTAGTGCATTAGTAAGTATTGTAGAACAAAATTCAGAATCAAGGCAAGATATTATAGTTGATATTAATCAGTTAATGTTTAGGATTAAAAGTTATGGATCTCTGGTCAAATTAGTTTGAGTTCCTGCTCACATTGGAGTAATAGGGAATGAGCTGGCAGATAGTTTTGCTAAGAATGCAGCAAAAAAGTGTATTGTTGATTTAAATATTAAAATGAGTAAAAATGAGGTTAAAAATATTAGTAAAGTGTATATTAAGAATAAATGGCAGGAACAGTGTGATAAAGGAAGGAATGCCAGATTTTATTATAACATCCAAAGAAAAGTTGGAGAATTTAGGAAATGTAGCAGGAATAAAAAAGAAGATATATCTAGATTAAGGTTTGGACATACAGGTTTAAACAGTACTCTTAAAATAATTAATAAACATGATACAGGTTTCTGTAGTTATTGTGGGAAATTAGAAACAATACAACATTTTTTTTTAGAATGTAGTAAGTATGTTCGAGAAAGGGAGGAGTTAATTAGAAATTTAAATAGGAATAAAAATAAGTTAGATATTAGAAGTTTGCTTCAAAGATCATCGGGGGATGTAGTTTTTAATAGTATTTTTAATTTTCTAAGGAGAACAGGTATTATGGGAAGATTATAGTGGTTTTACATCTGATCCATACTCCAGTCTAGAAGGTGGCGGTAATGCACCTGAAAGTTGTTTGCCAACCGCCATAAAAAAAGAAGAAGAAGAAGAAGAAGAAGAAGAGCTAGAGATCCAACTGGTTTTGTTACCTGACGCATGTCTTGTTGCATTTTGTGTGAAGGTTTGTGGTGGGAGTTAGAGGGTGAGGTAAGTTTGGGGTACCCTGTACATTTCATCACGTAGGTGTTTGTTTTTCTGTTAGATACACTAGGCAAGTAGGTGGGTGCCACCCATGTAAAGTTTTGGTGGAAACTTTTGTTAGATTAGATAGGCAGGGTTTTTGTTTTCTTTTGTTTCTTTAGCAGACAGTAGTTAGGCCCTGTTTTGTTTTATTATTTTCTTTGATTTGGCACCACCTAACCGCCCCTTTCTCCCCCACAGTTTGTGTGAGCCTTCTGGGGATTTTCGTCATCAATAAAGCCCTCCTTTTTACAACATTCACCTGGACTCTGTCAAATTGTTGTGGCTGTCGTGTTACTCACCTCCTCACAAAAGGGGGGGGGGGGGGGGCGTAACACTTGTTGAATCTATGCCAACGCAGTACTAGCAAGGTGTACCAAATAAAAAGCCGGTGAGTGTAGGATTTACACGGATAACATGACACACAGACAGAACAGATTTAGTATTTACTAGTTTTGTTTCATTAGAGCATGCAAAATTGTATCAGAGCCCAAGAAGTCTGATATCAGCACCTTTGCAAATGATGTGAACGACTGAATGAATCCCTCTTTCTATGAATTTTAAGCAATGAAGCACTTTTTGTGCAGTGGTCTTAAGGCTTCATTTACAGAAATGTGCAATTCGATATTCCCCGAGAAATAAGAGTGTGCAAATAGGCAATAAAAGTAGTGTGATTGTAACATGATGGACCACAAACTTCTCAACAGGGGCCGATAGCCCTCACAACTCTTGGAAAGAAGCTGTTTCTGAGTTCATTAGTCTTGGATTTGATGTTTCTGAAAGGTTTGCCTGATGGGAGAGGGGGAAATAGTGCATTGCCCAGATGGGTGAGATCATTGGAGATGTGTCTAGCACTTCTCTGGACCCGTGGGGCATAAAACTGTATCCAAATCCTGCAGATGTTATCCCACAATCGCCTGCGCTGTTCTCCCCCACTCTTGCTAAATCCTTCCTGTCCTGCACTGTGCAGCTCCCATACATACAGTTATGCTGAGACAGAAAATGCTTTCTATTGTAGCTCTTGTCAGATTTTCGGCTTTGAACTAAAACCCCACTTCCCCCACATCCTTCCTATTTTGGGTTAAAGCTCAAACTAGCTGGGGTTCTAAGGACCTCTGAATCTAACGAGTATTACCCTGTTTAGAATTCCTGTGAGACCTTTTCAGCTAGATGAGTAGGATACGACTGACCAGCTAACCACCTTCGTCCTAGGGCCACACCCTTCTGCAGTGGACAGGTCAGGCAACCTAGTAGCCCGAGGCCACCTGTACCCCGACCACCGCCCTAGTTAACGGTGGCTCCTACTCCTATAAATCAGCACTTGTTACACGATCAGTATTTTTTAAAGACTCAAAAGTCCCTAAGGGTGTTGTTTTATAGTTTGGGCTAAAGGCAACCTTTTAAGACCTCCAAAATACTTCTAGAACCACGCACCATGACTATTTTACAATCATAGAAGAACCGAGAAAATGTTGACTCACAAATTGAATGTCCACAACTTCTAATAAAATTTTATATGCTTCTTTAATTAGTATGCTTTTGCAGGGGATTAGAAACAGCATTAAGCAATTTAACAGATTACAATTTAATATTTAATCAACTTCCTATCTCTTATCTAAGGCTGCTTACTAATACGTTCAGGAGAGGAGTTTGACTTTTGAGGAGCAACTGACCCGAACCTAAGATGGAAACTCATAGTGGCTTTGATTGCTGGATGAAGAGCTGTTCGGCCGAACAACGCGCCTTCTCTTGATGGCAAACCTGACGTCCCGTTGGTGCCCCACTCACAAAGACTCACACCACGAGTCTCTGCCTTGATGTCCGTGCCTGAGGTGCTTCTCCTTGGCTCGAGAGGGTGGTTTAACTGCAGAACTGACATCTAGCAGGTGCAACTCGCATCTTCGGGGCATCTAGGTTCAGCTCATCGACCAGGTCAAACCACAGCAGTTCTTCTTGACAGGATTTGAAAAGTTGGCCCATAATTTGGAGGAACACAGTGAAATGGGAAACGGCTCAGTCCCGGTGTTTCTCAGAGACAGGTGTTCTCTCCTCGGCTCATTGCTCTTCTTTTCCTGTCCGGGGTTCTTTGTTCTTCAGCTCCGTGCTGCCTGTCCCTTGAGACGAGAAAACTGAGCCCCGAGCACACGGATAATCTTTTCTTCATCTTGTCACAAAACCCTTGGGAGGTTGCAACACCACAACCCCTCCCTTCGCATCGAACAGCAGTGTCACATTTTTCTTGCTAACATTCATCCCAATTAGTAAGTCAGGGAATTTGAGTAACTGGTTCCCGTTTTTGACGGTTGAGACGAAGGTCGGGTTCCTTCTTCACTATGTTGCAAAGGCTCCTTAACTTTATCCCACTCACCCATGTCAGTTGACTCAAAGGTTATGTTCCTCTTTTCTTCCCATTACGGGCAGACCACGTCCTCCCTTCTTCTCAAACAGGTTATTTGCAATCAACATCTGTTTCTCCTCAATCCGTTGTTACCTTTGCCCGTCCAGCGTTTACTCACTCTTCCTCTTTTCTGAACACTGCAACTCCAGTTTCCACTCAGCCTGTCTGCACTAATACAATCATTGCTTCATTTAATCATTGCTTCATTTATTCATCATGAGTACTTGATCCTTCTTAGAAGAAGGAGAAGAGCTGTTCGGCCGAACAGCTCTTCATCCAGCAATCAAAGCCACTATGAGTTTCCATCTTAGGTTCGGGTCAGTTGCTCCTCAAAAGTCAAACTCCTCTCCTGAACGTATTAGTAAGCAGCCTTAGATAAGAGATAGGAAGTTGATTAAATATTAAATTGTAATCTGTTAAATTGCTTAATGCTGTTTCTAATCCCCTGCAAAAGCGTACTAATTAAAGAAGCATATAAAATTTTATTAGAAGTTGTGGACATTCAATTTGTGAGTCAACATTTTCTCGGTTCTTCTATGATTGTAAAATAGTCATGGTGCGTGGTTCTAGAAGTATTTTGGAGGTCTTAAAAGGTTGCCTTTAGCCCAAACTATAAAACAACACCCTTAGGGACTTTTGAGTCTTTAAAAAATACTGATCGTGTAACAAGTGCTGATTTATAGGAGTAGGAGCCACCGTTAACTAGGGCGGTGGTCGGGGTACAGGTGGCCTCGGGCTACTAGGTTGCCTGACCTGTCCACTGCAGAAGGGTGTGGCCCTAGGACGAAGGTGGTTAGCTGGTCAGTCGTATCCTACTCATCTAGCTGAAAAGGTCTCACAGGAATTCTAAACAGGGTAATACTCGTTAGATTCAGAGGTCCTTAGAACCCCAGCTAGTTTGAGCTTTAACCCAAAATAGGAAGGATGTGGGGGAAGTGGGGTTTTAGTTCAAAGCCGAAAATCTGTTTTTAGCAGTTTAGTTGAGAGTCCAGTCCGTTTCAGTTTATTGAGGAAGAAGAGCCGTTGTTGGGCGTTCTTCACCAGATGGAAGGTGTTCACAGCCCAGGAGACTGTTCACACACTGCACCACCTCCCCCTGTATTACCTCCTGTAGACTACCTCCTGTAGTCTACTATAACCTCCTTGGTCTTGCTGGTGTTCAGGATCAGGTTTTTTCTGGAGCACCACTGTGTTGGATTGTTGACTTCTTCTCTGTGGTGATTCTCATCATTGTTGGAAATGAGACCCACCACAGTGGTGTCATTCCTGAACTTCACCACTGTGTTTGTGGTTTGGATCGCAGAACAGTCATGGGTGAGGAGAGCAGGGCTGAGGACACAACCCTGCAGCGTTTCAGTGTTGAGGATCAGTGGAGCAGATGAATGTATCCCTATCCTCACCACCTGGGGTCTGTTGGTGAGGAAGTCATTGATCCAGGAGCAGAGAGGTGTGGATAATCCATGTTGTGGAGCTTCAGCATGTCTGGGAGCATGGTGTTGAATGCTGAGCTGAAGTTCATGAAGAGCATCATTACATAGATGTTGTGCTGCTGAAGATGAGTCAGAGCTGAGTGCAGTGCTAACAAGACAGCGTCCTCTGTGGAGCGATTCTCCATGTTGGCAAACTGCAGACTGTCCAGGCCAGTAGGGATGGCGTCCTTGATGTACTTGAGGATCATCTTGAAGTACTTCATGAAGCCAGGGGTCAGAGCGATGGGACCTGGTACTCAGGGCGATTCGATTCCATTAGACTGAGGGCAAAGCTCTCAGTCTATGACGACGACATGGATCCTGAAAGACATCATGGTGTATTCAACCAATCTTGAGGTGTATGAGAGTCCAGTACTTAAGCTGTAGATAGAAACATCACATCTTTCAGGAAAAGAAACTGGGTGAACCGCAACGAGATGCGGTCAATTCTTAACAAAATGCTCTTTCCGCTCGACCTGAGTGGGTGCTTGTATTATTTTTTTTATCTTATTTTATTGGTGAGGTGCCACTAGCAGATGACATTCAAGCCAGCAGCAGCAGTGAAAACAAGGTCAGATTCCCTTTTTTAAATCTCTAGAAGCTGTGATGTCACATCCTATATGATCAGATTTCTTTGTAACTTTGAGTTCAGAGAAATGTTTCTGAATAATTAATAACTGAGAAGAGTAACAGACGGAACACAACAGCGTAAGCCCGGGGATCATAGACCCAGACCCAAATCTTGGCAATGTCCAACCAAAGTGAGGTGTCAAGTTCCATTGGGATAATCAGGTAGCACTATTTCCTTTTAATGTAGGATAAAAGCGACCGTTCAGAAACAGAGGCATGTTAGACTCCTTCATGGATTATGTCACGATTTTGTTCTGATGAACCCGGACACAACCACACACTGAGCCTTAGTTTTAAGAGTTTTATTGAAGATAAAATGAGCAGTGAACAGAGAACGAACCAGTCTTGACCATGCAGGTGCAGGAGGATAAAGGTGACTGGAGCTGGAGGACTGGAGAGGGAGCAGGAGAGCTGCAGGTGCTGCGCCGAGAACCAGCAGCTCAGAGAGATTCCTTGGAGCGCTGAGGCAGCAGGAGATCCAGCAGCACAGCAGAGAGCTTCCTTAGAACACAGGGGGCTGCATGTGATTCAGCAGTATAGCAGAGAGTGTTCTTGGAGGTGCAGGGCTGCTCTGGAACTGGCTCAAATGGGTAAAACTGTGAAATTAGCATAAGGACTTATTATATTAACTAACAATGGTAAATTGATGGTTAAAAGCAACGATGGAAAAATGATAATACAAATACAGGAGGTAGAGCTTCATGAGGTTCAATATCCATCCTCTTAAAGGCAAATAAGAAAACTTCCCCATTTTTACCAGTTGTTAAAACATCCTTATGACAGAATATTGTCCTTATGGAGCCTAACCAGCTGTTTGCCTAGGTGGGTTATTAAGCAAGGTTTATTTAAAAGTTTTCCTCTTATCAACACTAATGAAAAGAAATACCCCCATTTAAATCACAATGGACATTTTGCATCTGTTTGGTATAGCGGAGTGATTGCTGGACACAAGGTGATAGTAAAAGAATAACAGCTTAAGAATAAACTGAGGAATGAAGGTTGACTCTGAGGGACATCAACACTGAAATGGCATCCAACATCGGCACACCTGCTGCACAGAGAACATTTTGAACAGGACTATGCATGGGTGTTTTGCTTTAAAGGTGTTGGACTTGAACTGCACAATTTCACAAACGTGACCTGGACAGGTTGGCGTTCAGGGAACCCAGCTAGAGCACACCAACGTAGCTGCTCTAAGGAGATGATGTGGAGAGACGTTTCACACACACACAGGTGGGGTAGAGACACCCTAGATGAGCAGCTGTGGTATGAAACTGTTATGAACTTCTCAGAAGTGGTGAAGAATCTACAATAGATATTTTTCTTCTTGGGCCGAGCACGGCCAAGTACAATAGGTTGAACTTAGGCACGCAACACAATCGAATAGACTCTATATCAGCTTCTGCACACATTCATTCAGGGGAATATAGCAGTTAAGTGTGTGTGTGTGTGTGTGTGTGTGGTGGCTGCAGGTGTATAGGGGGGGCCAAAAAGACAGCGTTGTACTGGGCCCTAGCAAAGCTGTCAGCTAGCCTGTTACCCAGCAAGGTCCAGAAGCGTCTTTCTTTTCCAGAGAATGCTGAGGAGGAACAAACTCCATCCAACTCTGCTGAAAAACTTTTACCAGAGCACAACAGAGAGCGTCCAGATCCGTGGATGTACAGGGCCTGTACGCCAGCTGCACTGCATCCAAGAACAAACAACTGCAGTGGTCATCAAGACTGCTGAGTGGATCCTCGGCTCCCCGGTCCCACGCCTAAAGATCTGCTTGAACCATCGCCGTTGAAAGACCACAAAGATCTGGGATGACCTTACCCAGCCAGGAGCCTTCGTTCAGCAGCCGTTCATCTGCCAGACTCAGAGTCATGCGAGCTCACACCAACACAACAGACATAGCTTTTCACCTATGGCTGGACAAATTGCTAATACCTACTGCTATCGCATCCAGTCCTATAAATAACGTATATATATGTAACTTGCATTAAAAAAGACTATTTAACAAACAACATGCATCAACTATATCTGGTTGACATTAATACAAACAAAAAGAGATGCTGCCAAATTAAATTTAGTTGTATCCTGAAAATGATTATGTTTCTTCTTCAGTTTCTGTTGGAGTATTGTACAAAAGTTTGAATCCTAAGCAATGAAACCACACATTGCTGTATTTCATTTTGACACCACTGCAAAAATGAGATTTGAATAAATTTAACTTAATCTAGAGTTAGCAAGAATTTCATGTTCTATGCTACCAGAGTAACGCGTCTTGTGAAATTGGAGTCTCTGGGTGCTTCAGAGGGCAAGGGGTAGTTTGAAGTTTGAGTGAAAAATCACTATCAGAAATGGAGTGTGTATGGGGGTCTTGCTCGGCGTAAAAAACTTTTTTCTTTGCAAGCTTGGAACCGTCGGAAAGGGTCGGACCAGACTGTCAAATGAGACTACCTAGGTCCTGATGGTCCAATTAACAATAGTTAATGACCTTGGTTGATTTGATTAGGCCATAAAGTGTACCTAATGAGCACCAGCAATGCTTTTCAATAGGGAGTCATGAGGAAATCGAAGGCCTCGAAAATCGAATGTTTTTGAGCTCACTGCTTTGCACTGCATTGACCTACCCGGATGTACTTTACACCATTGAAAAGGACAGAAGGAGACGAGAGCCCATGTTCAACCCGATAGCTCCATCATTGGTGTCACAAAGGGTAGAACCTTATGGCTTTGGCCTCCACTGGGACCCGAGAATAAACATGCGCTGCGGGGAGTGTGATGCATGTGTAGGGTTGTAATGTTTTACACTTTGTCCTCTAAAAAGGTTCTTAAAAGGCCCTCCAAATATAAAGGTGATAGGTGGAGGGGAGCTACAGGGGTCAGAAGGTTAGCAAGTTGGTAACCAGAAGCAGTCCTAGGAAGGTCCTAGCTTTTGCACACCTATAGTCTATGGAGAGAAGGAAGTGTGCTGAGTTAGGGCTGGATGAGCCAAGTATTTTAAATGCTGTAAAATTTGGCTAAAAAGAGATGCTGCAAAATAAATTTTTGTTGTATCCTGTACAATGATAAGGTTTGTTCTTCCTCAGCTTCTGTTGGAGTATTGTATTAAAGGTTCAATCATAACCAATACCACCACACATTCCAATTTTTTATTTTGATCTTAATGTGTAGTGTTTGCAGGAGAGCAGTTATGAACACGTTTGTTGATCTGTTAGTGTAAAAAAACCAACAGATGTTGTTCAAACATGAAGGTTCTGACAGGTTCTAGAAAAGTGGTGGATGTCTGTCGGCATGTACCAATTAAAGAATGTCAGAGTTTGAAGTATTTACAAAAACCTGCCAGCTGAACTGCCTTGGCTTTTGAGGGCACGTTCACAAGATCACCAAGACAACAATCTGACCTTTGTTAAAAAGTTATTGTTAAGCTGCTTCACCTGAAGAATTAGCCTCCAATATAAGCAGGTTCTAACAACTCATCAACTCAGGACCTTCTGTCCTCCCCTATGGTCTCAATTTCTGTTTCTCAAGCTGCAAATTGCTGGAGAGAAATCAGTGGAGAAAGATTGTCAATACTTACAGAGAAGTCATTTGTTCTCCTCTCTCCATTCTTCTGGAGATCAACCATTAACAGTGTGTTCATAAAAGCATCTACATCATTAATGACGTTCAGCATCACTCCCATAGTCCTTTGTTTGTTATGCCAACCCTCTAGAGAAAGATGTAGGAGTTTTTGTTCCAGATCCAGCAGGTTGCTGGCATCTTCCCCATCAGCTTGATTAATGGAATACATCTTCCTCTCCTCACCTGGTCTGAGCATCAAAGACTATTCTTGGATGTCCTCTACACAAGTTTATAATTCTTTTCTATGTTTTGTTATTCTGTAATTACAAAAATGCAACAGAATTTGAAGCGTTTCTTTTTCTGTATCTGGCTATCTTGACTTTAACTTTAGGTTTAATTATTTCAGAAAGGCCATCCATCTTTTCGACCCGCTTATGTCATGTTTCTGACAAAATGAAAATCTCCTGCAGGTAATAATCACGGAAACCAAAGGAAAGTTTGAAAGGTTTATTGGTAAATCTGCACAGCGAGATGATTCTTCTTGTTTTAGACCAAGAATCCAGGACGGCATTAGGGGAGAGGTTTGTGTGTTACTGTCTTAAACTGAAATGGGTCTAGAATTTGTTGTAAAAGAAATGGAGTTGGTTTCTTACTGGTGCAGAAGTGGTGAACTTATCAGTAGAGGCTGAGGTTGGCAGCAGATTGGTGATTGGTTGAATTAGTTATTGTCTCCTTCTGTCCTTCTCTTCAAGGTGGGAGGTTTGGACAATGGAGAGTGCACCAGGAGGTGAGTGACCAATGAGTTACAGATGTGAGAACATCAATCCCTGCCTATGGAAACTTGGTCCCATTTCATGGGAGAGGAAAGTAAGTTTCTACCTTAAACTGAAATTGGTGGAGAATGTGTTGTAATACTTTGTGACTGTCTACCTTTGTCCCTCTTGAAGTTTTTGGTTGGTGAAAACAACTTTGGAGGATGTCCAGGCAGGAGGGCAGTCAGAAGTGGTGTGGAGGTTCTTAAGGAGATTTCTCAGAATAGACGCAGAGAATGGACAACAGTACTATAGAGTCCAATATCTGAGCATTGAGAAGGAAAAGAGATTTCTATTAATTGAGATAGAGCAAGAGGAAATGTAACAACTCCAGGAATCTAGGTTACACAGAAGAACAGATTTTGATTACCACTTGTGAGTTGGACAATCTGAAGTCTTCTTTGGGAAACCCAGTCCTATTTAGGATGAGATATAGGTGGGTTAGTATCTGAAACAGAAATGGGTTGAGGACGTGGTGTAGAAGAAGGGGTGATGGTTTCTTACTGGTTAAGAGGGGAGGATATCTTTAGAGAACGAAGTTGGCAGGAGATTGGTGGAGGGAATGATTCTTATCAGTATCCTGGAGGAGAGGTAATGGGACTTGTGTAAGCAGGACAATATGGTGTCTTCTTCAGGAAACCTGCTCCTCTTTAAAGGTAAACATTGGAGGGTTACTATCTGAAACTGAAATGAGTTGAAAACAGGTTGTAGAAGGAGGGGGAAGGTGTCGTACTGGTGCAGAGGAAGTGAGGATATCCACTGAGGCTAAGGATGGTCAGGAGATTGGTGGAGTTAATGATTGTCTCCTTTTCCCAGTGGAAGTTATGGAACGGCAAAATGTTGGAGGGTGGACTGGCAGGTGAGAGAGTGATGAGGTATTGAGGAGCAATTGTGCCAGAAGAGCAAACAGAGGAGTGATTTAGAGGTTCTTAAGAAGAGTTCTGAAACATGACACAGGGAATGAACAACAATACGTTCAATTCAATTCAATTTTATTTATATAGCGCCAAATCATGAAACATGTCATCTCAAGGCACTTTACAAAGTCAAGTTCAATCATATTATACAGATTGGGTCAGATTATACAGATTGGTCAAAAATGTCCTATATAAGGAAACCAGTTAATTGCATCAAAGTCCCGACAAGCAGCATTCACTCCTGGGGAACCGTAGAGCCACAGGAAGAGTCATCTGCATTGTACATGGCTTTGCTGCAATCCCTCATACTGAGCAAGCATGAAGCGACAGTGGGAAGAAAAACCACCCATTAACGGGAAAAAAAACCTCCGGCAGAACCGGGCTCAGTATGAACGGTCATCTGCCTCGACCGACTGGGGTTACAGAAGACAGAACAGAGACACAACAAGAGAAACAAAAAGCACAGAAGCACACATTGATCTAGTAATCTGTTCTACATTAGATGGTAGTAGCGGGTGAGCCGTCTTCTCTGGATGATGTCACAGTTAACAGAACGCCAGACCAGGTGTACCTACTATGAAGAGAAAAGAGAGAGAACAGAAAGTTAAAGCAGAAATGACAACACATAATGCATAATAGAAGAACAGTAGAACTCAATATAGTGAGAAAATTAGATCCTGATATACTCCAGTAACCTAAGCCTATAGCAGTAAAACTATAAAGGTAGCTGAGAGTAACATGAGTCACTAGTTATAATTTTTGTCAAAAAGAAAAGTTTTAAGCCTAGTCTTAAAAGTAGACAGGGTGTCTGCCTCACGGACCAAAACTGGGAGTTGGTTCCACAGGAGAGGAGCCTGATAGCTAAAGGATCTGCCTCCCATTCTACTTTTAGAGACTCTAGGAACCACCAGCAGACCTGCGGTCTGAGAGCGAAGTGCTCTGTTAGGAACATACGGGGTAATCAGAGCTCTGATATATGATGGAGCTTGATTATTAAGGGCTTTATACGTTAGAAGGAGAATTTTAAATTCTATTCTTGATTTAACAGGAAGCCAATGAAGGGAAGCTAAAATTGGAGAAATATGATCCCTCTTGTTGATTTTCATCAGAACTCTTGCTGCAGCATTTTGGATCAGCTGAAGGCTTTGAACTGCATTTTGTGGAATTCCTGATAGTAAAGAATTACAATAGTCCAGCCTTGAAGTAACAAATGCATGGACCAGTTTTTCAGCATCACTCCTGGACAGAATGTTTCTAATTTTGGCGATATTCCGGAGGTGAAAAAAGGAAACTCTGGAAACCTGTTTAATATGGGATTTAAATGACATGTCTTGGTCAAAAATAACACCAAGATTTTTTACTTTATTACCAGAGGCCAGTTTAATGCCACCCAGATTAAGTGATTGGTTAAGAAGTTTATTTTTTGAGGACTCTGGCCCAAAGATTAAACTTCGGTCTTGTCAGAATTTAGATGCAGGAAATTTAAAGTCATCCAGCTTTTGATGTCATCAAGACATGACTGCAGTCGAAGTAATTGATTGGATTCATCAGGATTTATGGATAAATATAGCTGAGTATCATCAGCATAACAGTGGAAATTAATCCCATGCTGTCTGATAATTTTGCCTATCGGAAGCATATATATAGTAAAGAGAATTGGTCCAAGGACTGAACCCTGTGGTACTCCACAGGTGACCCTAGAGTTTGAGGAAGATTTATTATTAACATGAACAAATTGGAATCTGTCTGACAGATAAGATTTAAACCAGCCTAATGCTTTCCCCTTAATCCCTACAGTATGTTCAAGTCTTTGTAGGAGAATATTGTGATCAACTGTATCAAACGCAGCACTGAGATCTAACAGGACAAGTATAGACACAAGTCCATTATCTGAGGCCATGAGAATATCATTAGTGACCTTCACCAAAGCTGTTTCAGTGCTATGATGAGCTCTGAAGCCTGACTGAAACTCCTCAAGTAGGTCATTACTTTGTAAATGTTCACAAAGTTGATTAGCAACTACTTTCTCAAGAATTTTAGATAAGAAAAGAAGATTAGATATAGGTCTGTAATTTACTAACTCATCTTGATCAAGAGAAGGTTTCTTAAGTAAAGGTTTAATAACAGCTACTTTCAAAACCTGTGGTACATATCCATTTACTAAGGATAGATTAATCATGTCTAAAATAGTGCCACTGATCAAAGGGAATATGTCCTTAAACAACTTGGTTGGGATTGGGTCTAACATACAGGTAGAAGGTTTAGATGAAGCTAAAATTTTAGATAGCTCAGAAAGCTCTACTGCTTCTAAACAGTTCAAACACTGCGCAGATTCTAAAGATTCCTCCAATGCTGCCTCACTTACTGAGGATGAGGTAATCATGTTTGGGAGGATGCCAATTATTTTATTTTTAATGGCATCAATTTTATTTATGAAGAATCCCATAAAATCATTACTACTGAGAGCTAAGGGAATGGATGGATCAACAGAGCTGTGGCTCTGGGTAAGTTTGGCAACTGTACTAAAGAGAAATCTAGGATTATTTTTATTCTCTTCAATTAATGATGAAAAATATGCTGCTCTAACTCTGCGGAGGGTCTTGTTATACAACAATAGTCTGTCCCTCCAGATTAAGTAGGATTCCTCTTGGTGTGTAGAGCGCCATTTTCTCTCCAATTTCCTAACATTGTGCTTCAAGGAATGCAGCTCTGAATTAAACCAAGGAGCCAGCTTCCTGTGAATAATCACCTTCTTTTTCAAGGGAGCTACATTGTCTAATGCAGAACGCAATGAGGAAGTCACATTGTTAGCAAAGGTATCGATTTGTGAATGGGAAGAAACAGCAATGCTGCCATCTACAGGGCATTTCTGCAATACTGAGGATATTAAGAAGGGGACAGACTCTTTAAGTTTTGATACAGCATTATCCGATAAAAATCTACTATAATGGAACCCTCTTTTGGGGGTGGAGAATTCAGTTAGATTAAACTCAAATGTTATTAAAAAATGATCAGACAGGACAGGGTTGTGAGGAAATACTGTTAATTCTTCACAATCAATGCCATATGTCAGCACAAGGTCTAAAGTATGGAGCCGAGAGTGCGTCGGTTCATGCACATTTTGAGCAAAACCAATTGAATCTAGGATAGTTTTAAAGGCTACACTAAGGTTATCACATTCAGTGTCAACATGGATGTTAAAATCACCCACTATAATAACCTTATCAGTATTTAACACCAAATCAGATAAGAAATCTAACAACTCATCCAAAACTGAGTGTAAGGGCCTGGTGGACGATACAAAACAACAAACAGAAGAGGTTTTATTGCTTTGCAGTTTGGATGAGGGAAACTGAGGGTTAAATGTTCAAAAGAACTGTAATTATTAGTTGGCCTGGGACTAGTTAATAAATCAGACTGAAAGATAGTTGCCACTCCTCCTCCTCTTCCCACAGATCTGGGAATGTGGAAATTTGAATAACTGGAGGGGGTTGACTCATTTATACTAACGTAGTCCTCTTGTAGCCAGGTTTCTGTGAGACAAAACAAATCAATCTGATTATCAGAAATCAATTCATTAACTAACAAAGTCTTTGGAGGGAGAGACCTTATATTTAATAGACCACATTTTATTATTTTATTTTTAGTTTCAAGGTGAACCATATTGATTTTTATTAGGTTTTTATGATTTGTTCCTTTTAGATCAGTTTTTGATTTGTTAAGTTTTGGCCGTGGGAAAGACACCGTCTCAATAGGATAATGGGTGGGTAACAGTACAGAAGCTGCAGAGAGGTGTGTTAAACTACGGCTCTGCTTCCTGGTCTGGACCCTGGGTTGTCAGCATTTAGGAGGACTAATAAATCTGGCCAGAATCCAATTGTTGGAATCCAATGTCTGAGCATCGACAAAGAAAACAGATTTCTCTAAGGGAGACAGCAACACGAAATGTAAGAATTCAAGAAATCTATTATACACACACGTAGTGTCCGATTACCACTTGTGTGAGAACAATCTGAAGTCTCCCTCAGAAAACCCGGTCCCATTTATCCGACAGAGGAAGTTTAGACTAGAGAGTTAAAGGTAATGTGAGGGCTGTCGCACGTCATTATCCAGCCCCACACTCCGAAAAGGTTAAGCCCATAGAATAAGAAGCTTCCAAATAACAAAAAGGGAACTATCCCTTTGATTGTATCCAATCAGATGATAACTACGAGCAAAAAAAGGACACATCCTCAGTAGTGAACCTCGGGGTCTCAGGGTGTTTCGGCCATTATCACTAAACACCCTACCCGAGGAAGGCCCATCTGGGATTGATCAGGTCCCAGTGTGTGTCATATTACATTCTTTTAACTTAAACAATGCACTTACCTTGTATTGTACACTTACCATGAACCTTTTAATCGCCTGATCCAGTATTTTAGAGTGCTTTTATCCAACTCAGTCCTAGTTTGCCATGTATCCTTTAAAGGCTCAGGCCAACTACGGTTTCTAAGTGTTTTTCTTGGTTAAAGCCGAAGGCTATTGGTATAAATTCAAACAATTCCAGTGTCCCATACACCGCACGACTCCTGGAAAGCTGGGTTAACCATACCTTTCCTTGGACAAGGCCAGCGGGTAGTCTAATGGGATCATCCATTTAAGTACTGGTTTTATCTAGCTGGACACAAATTAAAACACAATTGTGTGAATTGTATCTCAACGGAGAAGTCTTTAATGTTTGCCACAATATGTGGTTTTAGGGGTCTAATTTAAGAAATAGACAGCAAAATGACCTTATAAGACCGAAATACAGTCCCATTGCATCATGGGTAATTCAAAATGGCAGCGTGCTTGAAGAATTGTTAACTAGGTATGAAGAGGATCCCAGTCCAGGATACCTCTGGTTACAAGTCAAGACCAAACAGTCTTCCAACCCAGTCCTGGTATGCCATGTACCTTTTTAAAGGTATAAGGCCAACTCGGTAAGGGGCCAGGGGTGCTGGTCAGGAATTACAGTTAAAATAGGGGTCGGGAGACAGAGTCAAAGAGAGTCGGGAGACAGAGTCAAAGAGAGTCGGGGTCGGGAGACAGAGTCTAGGGAGAACCGCCTTGTCCGGGCTAGCATTCTCCCCCGCCTGTCCGGGCTGACAACTCTGCCCCCCTCCACTCCCTCACGGTAAGACCGGAGGGCGAAGGTAAGAAGAGTGAAACACCTAATGCAAGAACCTTTTGGGCATCACCCACTGGATTTTCAAAGGGCTGGCTAGTCCGGGGCACTGGCTAGGTTAGGTAGTGAGAACTCCCCACCTCATCCGTCAACAGAGGCGGTTTAGACTAGAGAGTTAAAGGTAATGCACGGGCCATCACATGTCATTATCTAGCCGCACACTCCGAAAAGGTTAAGCCCATAGACTAATTACAAAAAGGGAACCATCCGTTTGACTATCCAATCAGATGATAACT
Organism: Fundulus heteroclitus; assembly: GCF_011125445.2. Lineage (NCBI taxonomy): Eukaryota > Metazoa > Chordata > Actinopteri > Cyprinodontiformes > Fundulidae > Fundulus > Fundulus heteroclitus. Next base: position 73,503 of record NW_023396656.1, on the reverse strand, counting down.
ACAAGCAAAAAAGGACACATCTTCAGTAGTGAACCTCGAGGTCTCAGGGTGTTTCGGCCATTATCACTAGACACCCTACTCGAGGAAGGCCCAGCTGGGATTGATTATGTCCCAGTGTGTGTCATATTACATTATTTTAACTTCAACACTGCCCTTACCTTGTATTGTACACTTACCATGTACCTTTTAATCGCCTGATCCAGTACTTATGGAGTGCTTTTATCCAACTCAGCCCTAGTTTGCCATGTATCCTTTAAAGGCTCAGGCCAACTACAGTTTTTAAGTGTTTTTCTTGGTTAAAGTCAAAGGCTATTGGTTTAAATACAAACAATTCCAGTGTCCCATACACCGCACGACTCCTGGAAAGCTGGGTCAACCATAGTTTTCCTTGGACAAGGCCGGCGTGTAGTCTAATGGGATCATCCATTTAAGTACTGGTTTTATCTAACTGGACACAAATTAAACACAATTGTGTGAATTGTATCTCAATGGAAAGGTCTTACTTAAATGTTTGCCACAATATGTGGTTTTAGGGGTCTAATTTAAGAAATAGACAGTAAAATGACCTTATAAGACCGAAATACAGTCCCATTGCATCATGGGTAATTCAAAATGGCGGCGTGCTTGAAGAATTGTTAACCAGGTATGAAGAGGATCCCAGTCCGGGATACCTCTGGTTACAAGTCAAGACCAAACAGTCTTCCAACCCAGTCCTGGTATGCCATGCACCTTTTTAAAGGTATAAGGCCAACTCAATTTTGAACATTTTTATCCATCCCAGTCCTGGTTTGCCATGCACCCTTTTTAAACGTTTAAGGCCAACTCGGCCAACTCTGTCAATATCGTTCTGCATCACTTTTTCTCTTTTTGGACGTTTCTGGGTTGTTTTGATGTGTTGTGGGAAACTTCTACTGCACAGTTAAAAAAAACTCAACATTCTCTACAGGAGGCAAAGTTTTAGCCACTTTATACGCTGTAACTGTATATATGCCTCTACTTTATGAAATGATAGGCCATTTTTCGCTCTTGAGGACAAGATAAATTGCCTGGATAGGCCAGAATCGGCCCGTGGACCTTGAGTTGGACACGTGTGCTTTAGTCTGTCCAGACTGACAGGCTGGGAGTTGAATACACATGGTGTAAGTCATTCTGGCTGGCCAGGCTAGTATTTAGCCGTCCATCTTCACCTCAACTCGAAACAGTTTTTACAATTTGGTGAAAAATGTAGGATTAACTTTTAGTTTTTCTAAACCAGACGGGCTTAAACGTTTACTTGTAATCTCAGAGGCCCAGTTTCAGTAATCGTGGCAGATTTGTTTTTTGTGAGAAGGGCATTAGCACAATTTACAAAAAATGAAACTTAAAATACACCTGAAATCGGGTTGGACGGGATTAGCTTCAGGTTTGTTTTTGTTTTTTATTCATTTACTTATAGCAGACTCCTCTGCTGCAGCACGTCAGAAACATTCAAACTCATCCAACTGGTAATAAGAAATCTGAAAAGTCCATAAGGGCCTCCTGTTACCTGTGAAATTATCAACTGCCAGAAGTGAAAGTTACAGCTGGGCGGACCGCACCTACAACGTATGTAAGAGGAGAAACAAAAGTGAAACAATAAGCCTCCATATTTGGAGTTTCCTCCTGAAGGTATTTATAAGAAGCGGGACGACTTCCCGCCTGCACTCTGAGACGGACGCAGGCAGAGGTAAGTCAGGAGGACACAAACTTTAAAATGTCTCTAAAAGGCTGAATTCAATCAGGAAATATAATCAGTGGATGTTTAAAATTAACAGTGAATTTCCTGAAAGATCAAAAATCAGAAGGATGTTGGTGTTTAAAGGATGTAATGAATGTTTGCCACAGAGACAAAAAAGTTGAAATCTGCTTAAATCTTTGATTTTGTTAGAATTTAAGAAAATTTGGATTTAACTTAGAGACAATATGTTCATTAAAAAGTGAAACAATTATTATGTTGACCAAACTATTTCCTTAATAATGAAACATTTCTAGTCATGACGTTCCTGTATTCGGCGGAGATCCCCTCTGGTACAAAAACTTAAATAGAGCCTTTAAGCATGGAGTGGAATCCAAAGCTAATGAAACTGACTCTTTTTATTTTCTGGAACAGTTTACAATAGGTCAGCCCAGAACATTAGTGTGGGGCTGTCAAATGTTATCAACTGAACATTTTGGAAATTAATTCAGGATTGGTGCAGCCTGTTTAGAGACGGCTCTGGATTGGCCTACAGTGGAATCAGAGGATGTGAAGTCCCTACAAGCCTTTTCTCTTTTTTGAGAAAAAATATTTGCTGAAACATTTTCTGCAGGCTCTTTGACACAAAGACAAGAAGTTATTCACTTTAAATCAGCAAATTAAGCTCTAAAAAACTTTAGACCACATTAAATGTTTGATAAACTTGTATTTCATTTAATTACATTTCGAAAACCAGATAATAAAGTTTCTGATCGGTATAAGGGACAAATATGAAAATATTTTTACATATTCTTGAGCTTACAGTTGGGCAGGCTCCACTGGCATCAGGTGTGCTGGTACTGTATGTCCCCCCCCCTCACCTGTCCACCTACCTGGCCTTGTTGACTGAAGGTGAGAAAAATAAAAATGCAGCAGGTCATATAAGGATCCTAACAACTGGAAGTGTTCCTGATTACATATATCCTGTCTTTACTTTAACACAGGCAGCCGCTTATCACAGCAGGCTGTTTACAATAAAATTGTTCTTTAATCATTAATTGTGTTCAAAGCAGTAGAAGAATCGTTACATGTTAACACTTTTCAAATAGGTTGTACCTAATGTCTACTGCTTCAAACATGTAGTTAGATAAATAGTTGAAAGGTGAATTTTAACACTTTTTTCAGTGCATGTAGCAGTTTCTTCTGATTTTATACAGCCTGAATTAGCAGTGTCAGCTCGAATACACAAAGGCAATTATTAACAAAGTTAGTCATTTTAATCAACATCATGTGATTATCCGGCAATAATATCCTAAAGTGATGCTAAAGTTATATGTCTCTGTCAGTCATTGTATAATGAACACCTGCCTGGTGAAGTTCAACAACAGATGAAGGAGGGGATTCATGCACAGATAGAATAAGCACAAACTCTGCAAATTACAAGAATTTATTAACAAAATATTCCAACTTTCAGGTATATAACATCAGTCAGAAAACTGTTTAGCCAAGCTAATAACCTCAACTAAACTACTAAGTAAAATGAAAAAACAAAAACAACTAATAAGCTACAGAGAAAAAGAACAGACAATAAAAGCTGAAACCAATAAAACGATGCAGTGATGTCACAGTTCAGAGTAATTATTATGAACCATAGCTTGTTTTAAGAATTTAAATTAGCTCTAAACTAATTAGGAACAATTGTTTGTGTTCAAACAACCTGTTCACAATGCAATTAACAATTTGTCAAATTAGATCAACACCCTTTTGGACAATTTATCGTTACTGTTGTGTTGATTAGCTGACTTTTTAATGGAGTGACACAACCAAGAAACATTTATAAACTCTCAGAAGATGGTTAAGCGGCAGACAGACGGCGTGATGATGTGTCTTTGTGTTAAGTGAGCATCCAGAGCCGACGTCTCACTAAACTTTCATTATGGCTGCAAAATGACAATAAAGATTCTTGATGTGACTAGCACTCACATGAGGTTGCTAATAATTGGTAGCAGAGGAGGGGTGTTTTGGTTAGAAAAGGAATAAATTCAGAGCAGAATGAAAGTCAGGCTCAGTGAATGAATGGGAAAAAATAACAAAGGAAACATAAAAAAGGTTTTGCTGAAGGAGATCAGACAGAAAGCTCAGGAACTGGACTGGGAATGAAAAAATGGTCATGATGAGACACAAGAAGCATGGAGAATGGAGGCATGGAACATAGGAAACTAAAGGAAGAAAACCAGCAATGATCAATGACCAGGAAGCTTATATAAAGGGGGGAGAGCAGAAAAAAGAAAAGCAGGGGGAGTAATCATGTGCAAAATGAGGAACAGCTGAGATCAATGAAAGCTGAGGGGGCTGAGGAGGGGAGAGTGATGAACAAAAACAGAGCAAAGACAAAAACTCAGAAAAGAAAAAAAACTGAGAACATGCAAAACGTGCAAAGAGCAAGAATGACCTAAGAACCCATTTACAAACATTTGCTCAAAAATGGTTAAAACTAGAGAACAGAAACAGCAGAGAAAAAACTAAGGGATGAAAGAAACCTGAAATCTCTGACACCTGAAGATCATGTCAAGGGGAGTTTGTGGTTCCTAACAGACTCATCAATGCACCAGCATAGAGGACTAATATTAGTAATGTTTGGTCAAATTTCAAAACATATGCCCTAAATCAACACAATGCTGATACGTTATGGCTGCAGAGGGCTTTGTTGAACTATTTAGTGGTATTTAGTTTTAACTTTTACTTGTTTTTTTACAGTATAAACATTATTATAATATAGGACAATAATTGAAATAGGACAAATGATATATGAAAATTACTTTGGCATCCCCTTTGACAATAACATACATAAGGCTAAATTAAAATCTTCTTCTTTCTAGACATTCTGACACCAACATGAGCAGATTCAGGTTACAGTGGGCTGAAGAGGACTTCAGTCCTCCTCCTGGAGCGTTTCGACTGGATACCCCGCAGCCAGCTGATGACCGGACCTACATCATGTATCACGGCACCACCCGGGCGTGTGCTCAGAAGATCCTTAAGACAGGTTTCCGTCAATCTAAAAAAGGGATGCTTGGTCCTGGGGTCTATCTCAGCAGAGACCTGCAGAAAGCCAGTCGCTATCCTATTGATCATCCTGAAGAGGACAAGGTGGTCATCAAGGTAAAGGTCAACGTGGGGAAGGTGAAAGCCATCAATTGCCAGAATCACCCTCTGCAGAAGACCTGGCATGATCATGGATTCGACACCGCCTGGGTGCCGCCCAACTGTGGGATGGTGAAGAGCGGCCTGGAGGAGAACTGCGTCTGGGATCCCAGTAGAATCAAGATCATTCGGCTAATCGAACCCACAAAAGTCCGAGTCGGGCCTGGTTATTCACCTGATTACATGTAAAAGCAAGCAATAAGTGCTTCATTTTGTACAAGCAAATATATTTGGATAAAATCCATTTTGTAATCTTTGTCATTTTGACCTGAAAAATAAAAGATCTCATATTAAAATATATCAGTTTCTGGCATTACTAAAAATAATTAAATTCAATTTTATTCTTATAGCGCCAATTCAGAACACACATCATCTCAAGGCTTTTCTAAAGTCAGACTCCATCAGATCCTCCAGGTTGGTCAGAAAGTTTCCTCTCTAAGGAAACCCAGCAGGTTGCATCAAGTCTCTCCAAGCAGCATTCACTCCTCCTGAAAGAGCGTAGAGCCACAGTGGACAGTCGTCTGCATTGTTGATGGCTTTGCAGCAATCCCTCATACTGAGCATGCATGAAGCGACAGTGGAGAGAAAAACTCCCCTTTAACAGGGAGGAAAACCTGCAGCAGAACCAGAACCCATGTGAACGATCATCTCCCTCGACCCACTGGGGGTTAGAGAAGACAGAGCAGGTTTACATCATCCTTTACTGTTGAGGGAGTTTTTCCAACATGTTTACCAACTCCTCCGCTACCAAATGTTTCCTTATAATTCCCAGTTTGTTGTGGGATTGAGTCCTAAAAAAACTACCACATGAATCATCCAGCAAACATTCACAAACAGGGCCCAATGTCAGCCCTATTGGGCCCATGAAGATCAGTTTGAGCAGATTATCTTAAATCTCATCAGGGACCCAGTAAGGACCTGAACAGGGTCTCCAACTGATATTTCTAATGTTTGCTGCATTTACACATTTGTGAATCCTGGCCCAGTTGGAACCCATTCAGCCTGAAAAAAACTCTTTTGGGGGGCAAAAACATCTGGGTTATAGAAGTCCTGGTGTTTCCGCAATGGGAGGCTTCAGGTGAATTATAAAAGTTTGTCAATGTTGCACATGAGCATTTGCCCTAAGCTCCCAGAGAAAAAAGAAATATACTGCTGCCACCTTGTGGCACAATTTTTGTGCAGTGGTCTTAACGCTTCATTTACAGGAATGTGTAATTTGATATTCCCCAAAAAATAAGAGTGCATGTTTATTGCAAATAGCAGGGCTGAGGACACAACTCTGCGGTGTTCCAGTGTTGAGGACCAGTGGAGCAGATGTGTGTTTCTCTATCCTCTCCACCTGGGGTCTGTGGGTGAGGAAGTCACTGATCAAGGAGCAGAGAGGTGTGGATAATCCATGTTGTGGAGCGCCAGAGCCAGCATGTCTGGGAGCACGGTGTTGAATGCTGAGCTGAAGTTCATGAAGAGCATCCTAACAGGTGCTGGGCTGCTGCAGGTCAATCAGAGCTGAGTGAAGTGCTAACGAGACAGCGTCCTCTGTGGAGCGATTCTCCCTGTAGGCAAACTGCAGCCTGTCTAACACAGTAGGGATGGAGTCCTTGATGTACTTTAGGAGGATCATCTGGAAGCACTTCATGATGGTGGTGGTCAGAGCGATGGGCCCTGGTACTCAGGGCGAATCGCTTCAATTAGACTGAGGGCAAAGCTCTCAGTCTAATTGTGACATGGATCCTGGAAGACATCATGGTGTATCAATTGATTTTGTCAGAATTAAAGAAAAATTGGATTCAACTTAGAGACAAAATGTTCTTTTAAAAAGTGAAACAGTTTGTTCAGCAATTATGAATGTTGACCAAACTATTTCCTGAAAGATGAAGCATTTCTAGTCGTGACATTCCAGTATTCGATGGAGATCCCCTCTGGTATAAAAACTTCATTAGAGCCTTTAAGCATGGAGTGGAATCCAGAGCTAATAAAACTGACTCTTAGTATTTTCTCAAATAGTTTACTATGGGTCAGGCCAGAACATTAGTGAGGGGCTGTCAGAGGTTATTAACTGGCTAAAAAACGTTTCATGAACATTTTGGAAATGTAGTGAAATCACTACAAGCCTTTGTTCTGCTTTTAAGAAAAAACAGAGAAAAAATATTTGCCAAAACATTCTCTGCAGGCTTTGGGCTCTTTGACACAAAGACAAAAAGTTATTCACTTTATCAAGACCAAATGGTTCAAAAAGAACAAAAAGTTCGATAAACTTGTATTTCATTTAATTATATTCTGAAAACCAGATAAAGTTTCTGATCCGTATAAGAGACAAATTTGAAAATATTCATACATATTCTTGAGCTTACAGTTGGGCAGCTCCACTGGCATCAGGTGTGCTGGTACTGTATGTCCCCCCCCTCACCTGTCCACCCACCTGGCTTTGTTGACTGAAGGTGAGGAAGATAAAAACGCAGCACGACATGTAAGGATCCTAACAACTGGAAGTGTTCCTGATTACATATATCCTGTCTTTACTTTAACACAGGCAGCCTCCTATCACAGAAGGCTGTTTCCAATAAAATTGTTCTTTAATCATTAATTGTGTTCAAAGCAGTAGAAGAATCGTTACATGTTAACACTTTTCAAATAGGTTGTACCTAATGTCTACTGCCTCAAACATGTAGTTAGATAAATAGTTGAAAGGTGAATTTTAACACTTTTTTCAGTGCCTGTAGCAGTTTCTTCTGATTTTATACAGCCTGAATTAGCAGTGTCAGCTCGAATACACAAAGGCAATTATTAACAAAGTTAGTCATTTTAATCAACATCATGTGATTATCAGGCAATAATATCCTAAGGTTATATGTCTCTGTCAGTCATTGTATGATGAACACCTACCTGGTGAAGTTCAACAACAGGTGAAGGAGGGGATTCATGCACAGATAGAATAAACACAAACTCTGCAAATTACAAGAATTTATTAACAAAATATTCCAACTTTCAGGTATATAACATCAGTCAGAAAACTGTTTAGCCAAGCTAATAACCTTCAACTTAACTACTAAGTAAAATGAAAAAACAAAAACGACTAATAAGCTACAGAGTAAAAGAACAGACAACAAAAGCTGAAACCAATAAAACGATGCGGTGATGTCACAGTTCAGAGTAATTATTATGAACCATAGCTTGTTTTAAGAATTTAAATTAGCTCTAAACTAATTAGGAACAATTGTTTGTGTTCAAACAACCTGTTCACAATGCAATTAACAATTCGTCAAATTAGGTCAACACCCTTTTGGACAATTTATCGTTAATGTTGTGTTGATTAGCTGACTTTTTAATGGAGTGACACAACCAAGAAACATTTATAAACTCTCAGAAGATGGTTAAGCGGCAGACAGACAGCGTGATGATGTGTCTTTGTGTTAAGTGAGCATCCAGAGCCGACGTCTCACTAAACTTTCATTATGGCTGCAAAATGACAATAAAGATTCTTGATGTGACTAGCACTCACATGGGGTTGCTAATAATTGGTAGCAGAGGAGGGGTGTTTTGGTTAGAAAAGGAATACATTCAGAGCAGAATGAAAGTCAGGCTCAGTGACTGAATGGGAAAAAATAACAAAGGAAACATAAAAAAGGTTTTGCTGAAGGAGATCAGACAGAAAGCTCAGGAACTGGACTAGGAATGAAAAAATTGTCATGATGAGACACAAGAAGCATGGAGAATGGAGGCATGGAACATAGGAAACTAAAGGAAGAAAACCAGCAAAGAGCAATGACCAGCAAGCTTATATAAAGGGGGAGAGCAGAGAAAAGAAAAGCAGGGGGAGTAATCATGTGGAAAATGAGGAACAGCTGAGATCAATGAAAGCTGAGGGGGCTGAGGAGGGGAGAGTAATGAACAGAAACAGAGCAAAGACACAGAAACTCAGAAAAGAAAAAAAACAGAGAACATGCAAAACGTGCAAAGAGCAAGAATGAACTAAGAACCCATTTACATACATTTTCTCAAAAATGGTTAAAACTAGAGAACAGAAACAGCAGAGAAATAACTGAGGGATGAAAGAAACCCGAAATCTCTGACACCTGAAGATCATGGTGTCTGATCAAGGGGAGCTTGTGGATCTTAACAGACTCATAAGTGCACCAGCATAGAGTTCTGATATTAGTAATATTTTGTCAAATTTCAAAACATATGCCCTAAATCAACACAAGGCTGATACGTTATGGCTGCAGAGGGCTGGGTTGAACTATTTAGTGGTATTTAGTTGTAACTTTTACTTGTTTTTTTTACAGTATAAACATTATTATAATATAGGACAATAATTGAAATAGGACAAATGATATATGAAAATTACTTTGGCATCCCCTTTGACAATAACATACATAAGGCTAAATTAAAATCTTCTCCTTTCTAGACATTCTGACACCAACATGAGCAGATTCAGGTTACAGTGGGCTGAAGAGGACTTCAGTCCTCCTCCTGGAGCGTTTCGACTGGATACCCCGCAACCAGCTGATGACCGGACCTACATCATGTGTCACGGCACCACCCGGGCGTGTGCTCAGAAGATCCTTAAGGCAGGTTTCCGTCAATCTAAAAAAGGGATGCTTGGTCCTGGGGTCTATCTCAGCAGAGACCTGCAGAAAGCCAGTCGCTATCCTATTGATCATCCTGAAGAGGACAAGGTGGTCATCAAGGTAAAGGTCAACGTGGGGAAGGTGAAAGCCATCAATTGCCAGAATCACCCTCTGCAGAAGACCTGGCATGATCATGGATTCGACACCGCCTGGGTGCCGCCCAACTGTGGGATGGTGAAGAGCGGCCTGGAGGAGAACTGCGTCTGGGATCCCAGTAGAATCAAGATCATTCGGCTAATCGAACCCACAAAAGTCCGAGTCGGGCCTGGTTATTCACCTGATTACATGCAATAAGTGCTTCATTTTGTACAATCAAATATATTTAGATAAAATCTATTTTGTAATCTTTGCCATTTTGACCTGAAAAATAAAAGATCTCATATTAAAATATATCAGTTTTTGGCATTACTAAAAATAATTAAATTAAATTTTATTCATATAGCGCCAATTCACATCACAACATCTCAAGGTTCTTTCCAAAGTCAGACTCCATCAGATCCTCCAGGTTGGTGAGAAAGTTTCCTCTCTAAGGAAACCCAGCAGGTTGCATCAAGTCTCTCCAAGCAGCATTCACTCCTCCTGAAAGAGCGTAGAGCCACAGTGGACAGTCGTCTGCATTGTTGATGGCTTTGCAGCAATCCCTCATACTGAGCATGCATGAAGCGACAGTGGAGAGGAAAACTCCCCTTTAAAAGGGAGGAAAACCTCCAGCAGAACCAGAACCAGGCTCAGTGTGAACGATCATCTGCCTAATGACTTGGATATGATGTTTCTGAAAAGTTTGCCTGATGGGAGAGGGGGAAATAGTGCATTGCCCAGATTGGTGGGTTCGTTGGAGATGCGTCTAGCTGTTCTCTGGACTCGTGGGGCATAAACTGTGTCCAAATCCTGCAGATGTCATCCCACAATCCTGTGGGCCTGTGCTAAATCCTTCCTGTCCCGCACTGTGCAGCGCCCATACCGTACAGTTATGCTGACACCAAAAATGCTTTCTATTGTAGCTCTATAAATGTTTTTAGCTGTTTAGTCCGGTCCGTTTCAGTTTCTTGAGGAAGAAGAGCTGTTGCTGCACCTTCTTCACCAGATGGAAGGTGTTTACAGTGTAGGAGACTGTTTACACACTGCACCACCTCCCCCTGTATGCAGATAGTAGCGTGTTTGGTCCTCCTGAACCTCCTGTAGTCCATTATAACCTCCTTGGTTTTGCTGGTGTTCAAGATCAGGTTGTTCCTGGAGCACCACTGTGTGAGATTGCTTACCTCCTCTGTGTGGTGGTTCTCACCATTGTTGGAAGTGAGACCCATTACAGTGGTGTCATTCCTGAACTTCACCATCGTGTTTGTGGGTTGGATAGCAGAACAGTCGTGGGTGAAGAGAGCAGGGCAGAGGACACAACCCTGCAGCGTTTCAGTAATGAGGACCAGTGGAGCAGATGTGTGTTTCCCTATCCTCACCACCTGGGGTCTGTTGGTGAGGAAGTCATTGATCCAGGAGCAGAGAGGTGTGGATAATCCATGTTGTGGAGCTTCAGGGCCAGCAGGTCTGGTAGCATGGTGTTGAATGTTGAGCTGAAGTTCATGAAGAGCATCATTACATAGATGTTGAGCTGCTGAAGGTGAGTCTGAGCTGAGTGTACTGCTAACGAGACAAGCATCCTCTGTGGAGCGATTCTCCATGTAGGCAAACTGCAGACTGTCCAGGCCAGTAGGGATGGCGTCCTTGATGTAGTTAAGGAGGATCATCTCGAAGCACTTCATGATGGCGGGGGTCAGAGCGACAAGACGATAATCATTAAGGCAAATAAAATGCATAAAAAGTATATAAAATGAAATTTGTTAAACATTAAACAGCATGATTTTCAGACTCAGCTGAGTTTTTGCAAAAGCTTCACTCCCCACATTTTTATCCACGTTCTTTTTTCCTCTGGTGGACTCTGTTGGCAGTCCATGTCTAGTACTCCATTGTTTGAAGCAAAGAGCCTAGAGGCTTCTGAATTTGTTTTTGTCAAACACGACAGACATGGGACATCCCTGCACCTGTTGTAATTTCCCATTTTGGGCTTTCAAACCCAGCCCAAAGCACTTTGTTTCTTGGGGGTGGGGGGGGTTAATGTACTGATATGCTGAAACCATCTAAAGTCTATACTCAATGTCTGTGTACTCTAAGAGAGTGAACCATGTCTCATATCTTGGCATATAGCTGATTATGATAATCTAAACTGTTTTTTAGCAGACGTCTAAACTGAAGACGTTTGACTCTTTTTGGAACAGATTTGGTAACTGAGTAACATCAACTGGCATCAGCAGCTTTTGCAGAGCTAAGGGTGTTAATCTGAATGTTGAAAAGTAGAAATATTTACTAATGGAAAAGCTTTTAACACCATCTCGGGACATGGAAAGATTATGAAAAACCCGTTAAACTGTTTCCAATAGGATTTTGCTAAATGCAGCCTTAGATAGAGATGGCTTTTACAATTGCTTGGAAGGAGCCTTGGCCCGTATTCACAAAGAATCCCCAGACTAAAAGTAGCTCTTAGTGATGTAATTTTAGGAAAGATCGTAGGATTTCCTAAATTCTAAGATTGTTATTGTCCCTATTTTTAAGAAGCAGAGCCTATGAGAATTTATTAAGCCAATAATTTGTGTTTCAAAGATAAGGTGTAAAAACCAGGCATCACCATGGACAGAAGATTTAGCTTTATCTATGACCAAATTCTTTTGTTGGCAGCTTGAGGAAAGAAGTCAGACTCCTACATTCTCAAAAATAAAAGTTTAATTTATTGTGGCCACATAAAGTTGTTCAGCATTGGACTCTATCCACAGGAAGAGCATCATCATCAGAATACAATACTGTCACGACATGTGACAGTGGTTGTGGCTGTGAAAGACAATTACCTAGGAAACGAACCCAGGGACATGTGGCACGCATAAACAAATGGACAGTTATCTTCCCTGAAGCTCTTAGTCTAATGGTGACGTGGATCCTGGAAGACAACATGGGGTAATCGACCAATCCTGAGCAGGCTTTTCTCATCCATATAAGCTGCCGTGGCTCGAGCGTTCGGAAATCTGCCCATTTCACATTGTTTTTGAATGAGAGTCGAGAATCTACACTGCAAAAACAGATCTAAAAATAAGTAAAATGTTCTTAAAGTTAGTGTATTTGTCCTTGATTTGAGCAGGTAAATAAGATTATTTGCCAATGGAATGAGTATTTTGCCCCCTAAAATAAGATAATTAGACATCCTGCACTTGAAATAAGATGATGGAGATTCCTATTTTAAGTGCATAAATCTTGTTCCATTGGCAAATCATCTTATTTACCTGTTCCAATCAAGGACAAATACACAAATTTTAAGAACATTTTACTTATTTTAAGTTCCGTTTTTGCAGTGTAAGCCATAGGTAGTAACACTACATCATACAGGAAAAGAATCTGGGTGAAACGCAAAGAGATGTGGTCAATTCTTAACTAAATGCTGAGTGGGTGTTTTTTATTATTTTTTTATTTATTAATTTATTTATTTTTGGTGAAGAGCCACTAGGAGATGACATTAGAGCTAACAGCTGCAGGTCAGTTTTCCTTTTTTAAATCTCTAGAGGCTGTGATGTCACATCCTCTGCAAACTGATGATATTTTTGTGACGTTGAGTTCAGAGGAATGTTTCTGAATAATTAATAACTGGGAAGAGTAACACACGGAACATGGCGGGGTAAGCTCGGGGATCAAGGACCCAGCCGTAAATCTTGGCTATGTCCAACCGAAGTGAGATTTCAAGCTCCGTTGGGATATTCAGAGGAGCACTATTTCCTTTTGATTATAGGATAAAAGCGACCGTATGGAAACAGAGGCGTGTTAGAGTGGTTTATGGTTTAAAGGTCCGTCAACTGTCTTAAGCTGTTAAAAAAGTGCCACTGAGGTCAATTTCTATGGTTTTAATTGCTCTAATAAGCCAATAAGCTGCACAATAGTGCAGCGAGTAGCACTGTTGCCATGCAGCAAGAAGTTCGGGTTGCTCTTCCTGGAAGGATGGTGTGCAGCTGACCAGAATGCACACATGGGGTCATGAAAAGAGCACTGAGCATGGACAACAAATGGCCGAGGCTAAGGTGTTACGCTGACCTGTCAGCAACACAAACAAAGATGAGTTCTTCAGCATACACTTCAGATTTTCTTGTAGACAATTAAAAACAAAATACACAACTGACAAAACACTTTGATGAAAGTTTAAAGGTAAAACATTTGAAAGATGCACCTTTAAATAGAAAATATAAATGAATAAACAATAAATAAGGAAAAGAAAAAAAACTTGTGTGTGAAAAAGTTAAAGTGGACGTTACATCAACAGGTGATAAATAAAGATGAATGTATGAATTAATTAATTAATTATTTAATTCATACATAAAGTAAATATTGTAATATAAGCGCAATAAAACATTACACTAGCTGCTGATGCACAGAGGACATCGCAGAAACTGCATTTACTAGGTTAAATTGAAATAAGTAGAGGCACAAATAAGAATCAAATAATTAGGATGCAGCTGGAATCTGACACACTGGCAGACATCAACAAAGCACCACAAAGGTTACAAACTGCCAAGTTAGCATATAGACGCATTATATTAACTAACAATGGTAAATTGATGGTTAAAAACAACAACGGAACAATTATAATACAAATACAGGAGGTAGAGCTTCATGAGGTTTAATATCCCTCCTCTTAAAGGCAAATAACAAGAAAACTTCCCCATTTTTACCAGTTGTTAAAACATCTTTATGACAAAATAAACACATTATGGAGCCTAACCAGCTGTTTGCCTAATGGGCTTATTAAGCAAGGATTATTTAAAGATTTTCCTCTTATCTACACTAACGAAAAGAAATACGGCCATTTAAATGACGTTGGACATTTTGGATCTGGTTGGGATAGCGGAGCGACTGCTGGACACGAAGTGATAATAAAAGAATAACAGCTTGAAGAAAAAACTGAGGAATGAAGGTTGACTCTGAGGAACATCAACACTGCTGCACAGAGAACATTTTGAACAGGACTATGCATGTGTGTGTGTGTGTGTGTGTGTGTGTGTGTGTGTGTGTGTGTGTGTGTGTGTGTGTGTGTGTGTGTGTGTGTGTGTGTGTGTGTGTAGCAACAGACCTACAGATAGGAGAGGAGACCTTGAACATTCCTGCTGTTTCTCAGCTCTCAGAAGATTGTGTCAGTGCTGAGAGTTTTGTTTTCAATACAAAGGAAGTTTCCATTAAATACTTTAAATTATACAAATGAATATTACCACACAGACTAACCAGTATATATATAATATTAAATAAATACAGTTCATAACCAGTGAAAGACTAATGTAACTTTAGACACAATCAAAAAAGGCCAATTCTAACAGAAACAAAGAACAAAAGGGACAATAACATGAAACGTCAGCATACATACTTGTTCACGCTCTCTAAAGTCACTCCTTTGTAGAGCGTTTGGCAGCATTTCCTGCTGCAGGTGTCTTTGGATCGTTCACTCGCCACATCTTGTCTCCTAATTCCTTCAGTCTAAACTGCTCCAGCTCCTTCATGTTGAAGGATTTTCACTGGTAAACAGCGATCTTAAAGTCTAACCACAGACTCAGGGAAAATTAAACAGTTTATAACCTCAAATAAGAGAGCGGAAAAAACATCTTGGTTTAGATTTCTAAGTGTATTTTTTTCTCCACCAACAACTTACGAAAGAACAGACCAAGATTTCTCTTTTCTTTCTTTTTTTGCGATATGTTGGTGGAGAGAAAAAGTTAGAGTTAAATTAGTCTGTATTTAGCTGTTGTAACTGAATTATAAATAAATAAAATGAGAAATACATAACAATGAATAAAACATTCATATTGAAATTGTTATCTTTCTATTTAATATACCCATGTCTAAATTATTGTGACAATTTAAGATGAGCATTTATTATCTGGAAAAAATAGTCGCGGTCCCAAGAAAGAGCAGTCATGATGTTATTTGTCCTACAAATATCCTTAATCACCACTGTAGCTAATTCTATATTGTTCATAAATATACAGGCTTGATAAGATTACAACACACCATGGCCAACAAATACACAGTTTTTTGTGTCTTCATTACATCTTATTTTACTGAGCAAAAACAAATTTAGAAAATTGGACAATAGACATGTTGAGATGCACAAAATCTTTGTACCGTTTATATGAGCACACAATCAATTAATACGATCATAATGTGCATTTACATCCACCCGGCTTTATTCAGAATCAAACCACTCAGACATGCTCAGTTATCAAATTTCCCAAAAAAAACACAGAAGAAGAAGAACTTTCGTTTTTGCTGAACAACAAAAAATAGTAAAAGAAGCTTTAGTGTGTGAGTTTGCTCGTCTTTTAAGCGCCCAGGTTGGACTTTTTTTTAATTATGGTTGAAATGTTACCAAACAAATAATAATTTAAAGATCTTTTAATGTTTCCAATACTAAGGTTGTATTGGGACAGTTTCTCTTCACCACGTTATTTCCAACACTGAACAACGTGTAAATATGTCATGTTTACCTCTGCTGCATATGCGCACTCAGGTCAGCTTGCCTCAGAATAAGTTCAGAATAACTTAAGATAATTTATCTTTATCTCATTACAGCTCCTAGCTCGTACCTCCTGTTCCTTCACCTTTCATGGGGTCAACAGTAAGAACTCTATCGTGGGGCGGAAAGGAACTTCGGACTGTTGTGCCGAATTCAGACAGCCTTTAAGGCCCAGGCCTCTGACTATGGAGTTAAAGAATACAACTGTTGGTGAAGGTATATGGTTTTTACTTCAGGGCCTCTAATTGCAAAACAAAGTATTACAAGAACAAACACTTAGAAAAATAAGCCTTTCAAAACTAAAAGTCTTTCACTTGTCTTTCAGGGGCTCTGTAGATCCTCTGCTGCTGCACACCGGAAACATTCAAACTCAACTGGTAAAAGAAAATCTGGTAAGTCCTTAAGGTCCCCATCTTATCTGTGAAACTACCAACTGGCAGATGTGAAATCTACAGCTGGGTCGATCACATCTAAGTGGGCAAAAGGAGAAACAAAAGTGAAACCAGAAATGTCCATATTTAGAGTTTCCTCCAGATGGTATTTATAAGAAGCGGGAAGACATCCCGCCTGCACTCTGAGACGGACGCAGAGGGAGGTAGGTCAGGAGGACAAAAACTTTAAAACTTCTCTAAAAGGCTGAAATTAATCATAAAATATGATCAGGGGACTTTTAAAATTAACTGTGAATTTCTTGAAAGATCAAAGAACAGATTGATGTTTGTGTTTATAAAGTTTGTAATGATGAGCTTTTTCCAACAAGTTAAAAAGAAGTTAAAATCTGCAGAAATTTGTGATTTTGTTAGAATTTAAGCAAAATTTGATTCAACTTAGAGACAATATGTTCTTTAAAAAGCAAAAGAGTTTGGTCAGCAGTTATCAATGCCGTTTCCTGGAACATTTTCTGGGCTCGTTTAAACAAAGAAGGGATGTTATCATTCACTTTCGTAAGATCAAATCCACAAATGTAAACAAATTTAATGTGTGATAAAACTATTTTATTTATTCATATTCTGAAAACCAGTAATAAAGTTACTGAACCGTTTAAGAGTACTTTTGTAGTATTTTCAAAGTTTTTTTTTAACTCATGAAAATTACTTTAAATGTATGTACTTAATATCTACTGCCATCAAATCCATAGTTAGATAAATAAAAGTTGAATTTTAACACTTTTTTCAGTGTGTGTTTAGCAGTTTTCTCTTCTTTATAGTGTTATACAGCCTGAAGCAGGGGTACTAACTCAAATACACAATGGGAGGAAAACTAAAGCTTTTGCCAAAGCCTGATATTAATTGAAATTCAGGTTATTGGTTTATAACTTTGTTGGCTCGGCACACAAAAGACCCACATGTCTCTCTTTTACCTTTGTGAGCAGATGTTCTCCTTCCCGCTGTAATTCCATAATAGATTAGGTTTGGCTATGAATCAGTATGTGGCAAAAGGCAATCATTAACAAAATTTGTCATTTTTATCAAAATTAACTGATTTTCAGGCAATAATAGCCTAAAGTTATGTGTTATCAGTTATTGTGTAATGAACACCCGCCTGGTGAAGTGTGGTATTATACAACAGATGATGGAGAGAATTTGTGGTGTTCTCAAACAGCAGGTCCTGCACACATAGATAGAATAAACACAAACAACTTAATTGATCTTAAATTAAAACTTTGAAAGAAGCCTAAACCCACTCCTGTGCAGCTGCAGAGTTAGTCCTGTGCACTGCTATTGTTTATCTCTTCCTGGGACCTTGGAAATTTCCAGCAGACACTTGAGGGTGAGAAACTGTGGTGTGTTGTCTTGCATTAAAGATACTGTTATATTAGGGACTGAATAGTTTTGTCTAGTTAGAAAACTGCTAAGGGAACTAAAAGTAAGTAAAAGTTCTTGAAATTAGTGTATTTGTCCTTGAGCAGGTAACTAAAATATTCCGTCAATGGAATAAGATTTTTGCACTTAAAATAGAAACAACTTATCGTCATCTTATTTCAAGTGCAGTTTATCTAAATATTTTAGGTCATTGGCAAGTAATAAAATCAAGGACAAATACAATAATTTCGAGAAAATTTTACTTGCAGTGAGGAGGTAAGCACCAGTTCTCCTTCTCATTAGAGGACAACAAACTCTGACTTTGATAAAATTACAGATCTCTGTTGTTTTTTTTGTTTTTTTTGTAATTAAGGACTGGAAGGAGTTCAGCTATAGCAAGCATTCACAGCCAATGTTTCACCACACTTTCATTGTGGCTGCAAAATTAAAATAAAGATTATTGATTGTTGATGTGACCAACACTTGAGTTTGCTAATGCCTGTTAACAGAGGAGGGGTGTCGTGTTTTATTTAGAAAAGGAATCGAATGCAGAGGAGAACGGAAGTCAGGCTCAGTGATTAAATGGTAAATAATAATAAAGGAAATATATAAAAAAGTTTTGCTGAAGGAAATCAGTAAGGAAGCTCAGGAACCAGGCATGGAAAAATAGTCAACCAGAGACACGAGGAGCATGGAGAATGGAGGCAAAGAACATTGGGCCATGTTTCTTCTAATGGAAGAAAACCAGCAATAACAATGACCAGCAAGCTTATATACAAGGGGGAGAGCAGAGAAGAGCAAAACAGGGGGGAGTAATTAGGTGGAAAATAAGACCAATGAGAGAAGATGGGGCTGAGGGGGGAGACTAATGAACAGGAACCACACAGAAACACTGGAAAGAAATCAAACAAAGACCATAGAAAATGAAACAGAGAAGAATGAACCAA
Organism: Fundulus heteroclitus; assembly: GCF_011125445.2. Taxonomy (NCBI): domain Eukaryota; kingdom Metazoa; phylum Chordata; class Actinopteri; order Cyprinodontiformes; family Fundulidae; genus Fundulus; species Fundulus heteroclitus. The sequence continues at coordinate 54,640 of NW_023396656.1, read as the reverse complement.
GAGCCCAATTTAATTGTAACTTTAATGTTTTTTTTTTCAGGAGCAACATTATTGTAAAATAGGACAATAATTAAATCGGTCTCTGAGTTTGAGAAACCCAAAGAATATAAAAAGTATTTTGGCATTGCCTTAACAGTAAAACATACGAGACTACATTTAATCTTAAACGCTTCACCTCCTTCTCCTTCCTAGGCATTCCGACACCAACATGAGCTGGTTCAGGTTAGAGTGGGCTGAAGAGGACTTTGTCCTTCCTCCTGGAGTAATTCGACTGCTTACCCTGCAGCCGAATGACCACCGGACCTACATCATGTATCACGGCACCACCCGGGCGCGTGCTCAGCAGATCCTTAGGACAGGTTTCCATCAATCTAAAGATGGAATGCTTGGTCCTGGGGTCTACCTCAGCAGAGACCTGCAGAAAGCCAGTCACTATCCTATTGATCATCCTGAAGAGGACAGGGTGGTCATCGTGGTAAAGGTGAACGTGGGGAAGGTGAAAGCCATCAATTACCAGACTCACCCTCTGCAGAAGACCTGGCATTATCACGGATTTGACACCGCCTGGGTGCCGCCCAACTGTGGGATGGTGCAGAGCGGCCTGGAGGAAAACTGCGTCTGGGATCCCCGTCGAATCGAGATCATCCGGCTGATCAAACCCAAAGCTGTCCCAGCCCACCCTGGTTATTCACATGGTTACATGTAAAAACAAGCAGGAAGTGCTTCATTTGGTACAATCAAATGTTTTTTTTTTTATATATATTTGGATAGAAAACATTTTGTACTCTGTCATTTTGACCTGAAAAATAAAAGTTTAAAGTTTTGACTGGTCTTTGGTCTTATTAAAATATATTATTGACTCTGAACTAAAATTATCAGGATCTGACATTACTGAAAAAATGTAGTTGTTTATAGCTAAAAGAATATAAAATACTTTATTATAATATAATTAATATTGTTGGATACATTATAATTATGCATGATCAAAACTCAAAGGCCTGAATGCTTTATGACATGCTTTATTATACAGGGAATTATTAACCAGCCTAATTCTCATAAATTCCCTGTTTGTTGGTGGATTGGGTCTAATAGGAAACTAGCAAAGGAATCATCAAGCTAACAAGCTAATGTATGGGGCCCATTGGGGGTAGGAAATGGGCTGAAAACAGGCAAATAAAGGCTCACCTGGTTAGGCGGTTAGTTTTTTTCTGGGTTAAAACTTTTTTAGCAAGTTTATTTGTAACACATCTCAGTAACAAGAGAATTCAAAGTGCTGAACATGAACAGAACATCAGAAAAGAAAACACATAGAGGATAGAACATTGCAGTGGAACAGTAGCAGCAGGTTTAAATAAAATGGACTACAAACTTAATCTAAAGATGTTTCAGTTAACGCTGCTTTTCCGTGTTTGTTTCTGGTTCTGGGAATGCAGAGCAGGCTGGAACCAGACGACTTGAGTGGTCTGGAGGGTTGACAAGTCACAGGTTTCTATTCACATGTTGAAGAATTCCCCTGGTATTCATTGCAAATAATTGTGAAAGCTGTTCAACCCAGAGGTGGGTAAATCCTGCTTCGTAAAGTAAAACCATCCTAGATTTCACACTTTTTTCATAGTTTGGTTGCTTCTGCTATTTATAGTCAGGTGCAACGTATACTTGGTAATTCATACTGACCAACATGAACCAAGGAGTAAACATTACCATCTATTGCTGCAAGAAGTGCTCTAGGGTTGTGAAAACTATATGCTGCTCCCGTACCCCTTAAAAATTAAGGGAGCTATGAGTAAGATATTTACTGTAATATCAACCCAAATCATTCTCATTTGTCACCTGGGATGGAGATAACATTCCCTATAAAGAATTGGTCCTCTCCACCAACAATGTCTTAATCACGTTTTTCTCTATTCAAACCTAGAGGTACGATCCAGAAGTACTTCGGATCAGAGTGTAGCCCGCATAGACATTATATATGTAGACACCTCATCGGGCGGGTTCTGCCTATGCTGCGGATGCTGCGGATGCGTCAGAGCGTCCGCCATGTTGAATGTGGCAAATCTGCAGTTAGTCTGAGTCCCCTAAGCAGTATCAGAGGGAGTTTAATCTCAGAACATACTTTATATTTGTAATATATTTATTTTTGTAATATTACAAGTATATTTTCGTATCCCCTTGGCTTCATTCTCCTGACTTTATACTCGTAAAGAATAATAATAATTAAAAGAATCTAACCTGGCCCTATTACTCCAGGACTGAAATAGTTCTGCAAACTGTGACTAGTCTGGAAATGTCCCCCCTTAATTCTCATAATATGACGTTTTTCTCATAATATTACCACTTTTGTCTTCTTTTTTTTTTTACTTTATTGTCCTAGGACTTTTTTTCTCTCATATTAGTACCTTTCTGTTTAATACTCCCCCAAAACGTCTGTTCCTAATCTGTGACTATACCAGAATTTAAAAGGTTCACAAGTGACACGGTTTTATGAAATAATAAAGACGTTTAGATTTAACCGATTGACTTTTATATTCATAACAGATATACACACACACATACATACATACATATATATATACATATATATATATATACATACATACAGAGACAGAGAGAGAGGGAGAGAGATAGAGAGATAGAGAGAGAGAGATAGATAGAGATATAGATAGATAGAGATATAGATATACACACACACATAGAGACACACACACACACACATACATAGATATATATATAGATATATATATATATACATATATATATATATATATACATATAATATATATATATATATATATATATATATGCAGCACAGGAATGAGACATCTTCTCTGATCCACGTTCACTACAACATAACTTAACTTATTTCTGCCACATACAGTGTGGCGGTGACGTTGACGTACATCCCGCGCTCAACGAGGCGTCTACGTATATGATGTCTATGGTAGCCGGTGTTAACTTCCTGGTTCCTGAGCCAATCATATCAGAGTTCCCAAGGGTCTCAAAACAGTGCGCAGCAGCATTTTTTTTTTTTTTTATTTTGTTAAAAGAGCAGCAACCTGATAACATGGAAGCTAGTAAGATGGCTTGGAAGAAAGTAAAGGTGGCTGCACGGCTACCACTCCAAACTGTGCAGAAATGTTCAGTAATACACGAAAGCTTTAATGACTTGAGCAAAGAAAATAATCTGGTTCATCTGCTGAGACTGAGTTGGTTTATTCAGGTGTTATGATGATCCAAACACAGCAGCAAATCTACAACAGAAAGGCTGAAAAATAAAATAATCAAGTTGCTGTTATGGCCTAGTCAAAGTCCAGACCTCAACCTGATGGGAAAGCTCTGGTTGGATCTTCAGGGAAACAAGAGGTCTGGAAAATCCAATAAACTGAACCAACGTTTAATCTAATTCTGTAATATTTTACTAAAATAATTTTTATTTTGGCTGTCTATACAGATTATCTTTAAAATATTTATTTTGCTTAAACTGTTACTCCATGTTGTTGTTGTTTTTTTTTTCAATTGAAGCCACTTTTCAATCCAATCTATAAAAAAAAAAAGCTTTAATATCAGGGTTTTCTGCAGGTTTCACCAGATCAAATGTAAGACTTTTTAAACGAGACTCCACCGCTGGTACACCCCGCATTCCAGGTTTTATCAGGGTTTATTGTTTTTTGGGGTTTTTTTTGTATTAAAGCAGTACGCTTCAAACTCTCTGGCTGGAACTGGGCATAACTTATCCTTTTGAAGCAAAGTATGGCTGCACAGCTGCAACATCACCATTTCTTTGTGACTTTCTGGATGCAGGCCATTAACTCAGAAATGACCCAAAAGCTAATTGGCTGTGAAAATTAACGTGTTGTAGTTTCACACATATTCAATAAAGTGTTGCTGGAGCCTTTTAATGGAGCATTTCAGGTGTCGTTACATGAGAAAATCAAGAGCAATTTACAATCATTTAAAACCTGAACACAATATTTAAGGAAATTTAAAAAGAATTTAAGGCCTAAACGTTTTTATGCCCTAGTAGAGAAACTGTAATCAGCACCACCTGGAAAACCTTCACAGCTAGGAGACAAATCAGCTCTCTGAACCACCTTAAAGGAGACGTGTTTTTACTTCTTCCTTTTCACATTGAAATCATTCAGCTGTGATCTTTATAAAGAGAAACAGCAATGCTTTTGTCTGAATTCCTCATTATTGTTTCCCCTGTTCTGCATGTTATCTAAGCCATAACAAGACCTCTGTTGGGCCTTATACTACAAAGCTTGGAGCTCCACATTACTCCAGACATTTAGAATAGAGAAAGCTTTCTGGATGGGAAGCAAAAACGTCTTCAAACTTTGGAAAAAAGTCCAGTTGTTTTGTTTTTTAACTTTTTTGGAATGACCATGACCTGGATGACTGAGAATCCTAACCAGCCCCTGTTCTGAGGTGCGTCTGAGAACAACTCGTTTTGGTGCCGTCTCTTTAAAAACAAGGGAGAAACCTCACAACCCGCCCCCATCTAGATCACAGAGCCCTCCACTCCCCCACATTTTCAGTGAACATTTTCACTGATCGGCATCTTTCAGCTTTGACAACAAAATCCCGGTGCTAAATAAAAATGCCGGATTTATGAAAACCGGTTAGCCAGAAGTCCATGACCTTGTTTAACAGCTTCGCAGCAAATGCTTTGATGTAATTGTTAAAAAACGAGGCGTTTTTAAACAATTACGGAGTTAGATAAAACTGAACAGCTTGAAAAATAAAACCCAACCAGAATATAAAGATTCACAGATCCTGGAGAGACTACATTTAACCTTCTGCACTCCTAGAGACTCCAAGTACCCAATAAAATGTATTTAAGGGCTAAAAACACAAAAAAAAAAAGGGGGGGGGGGGATACTGAATGAAATGTGAAATTTAACTGACACCCTTTAATGAGAAGCAGCAACAGCAGCTTGACTCGGTGCCCCCTGCTGGAAGGCAAAGGGAATATACCTGTAAAGGTGTTTCATTTGGTCTGGTCACATGAGAGCTTTTGACCGTGTGGCTGATTAAATTACGATGAGCATTAAGACAAGAGAACCACAATGGTAGGATTACAGATTTTCTGCTGCTTTATAGATGTTTTATAGATTCCCAAAACTGTTCTTTTAGCGACAAGGGCCAACTAGGTTTGAGCATTATCATAAAATCCTTAATTCATATCAGTTTTTAAATAAGATTTATCGTTGCGTGTGTAATATTAGATCTGGGTAATATGAGTCATTCTGCTAATGGGATTTAAGGTTAATAATTTCAAATCAGCTGCTGCCTGCCAATTGAAGCCACAGAGGAGTTTCCAGGGATCAACCGCAGCATTTTTAGTTTTCATAGCTGATCCAAATCCACATCAGATCCATCTGTTTAGGCTACGTTCACCCTGCAGGCAAATGCAATACATATCCGTCTTTTTCATGGCAGTGTGAACGGCCCATTTCCGATATTTTTTACCCCCGCCCCCAAAAGAAATGCGATTAGTTTCACTTCCATATTTGGTCCTAATTCGGACACGTATCGGATATTAGAAGATGTATGGTCCCAACAGCAAACTTCTGGGTCTCCTTGCCTGGAGAGCAAGTTAAAATGCTCAATTACGATTTTTTTGAAGTGGCCATTAATACAACTGTTAAATGTGATCGCCATCATTCTGCAGTCTGAACGTTCTGCTATTATTAGAAATCTGTTGAGCAATGAGAGCCAATAATATTAAGACTACATCATAGGAAAAAGAAGTAAGGTAAGAAGAAAGCAGCCATTAATGGTCTTTAATGGAGCACTAACTGCTGCTGCTGTGTAGGGAGACAGGAGAGGGACGTGAAAGACGGATAAAACACGTCATGAACGTTCAGACAGCGGACGCTTTGAAAAATACCCGATACATATCCGAATGAGTAGCACATATGGAAGTGGCACAAATCTGATTTTTGGGGGGGGTGAAAATATCGTAATTGGGACGTTCACACTGGCGTGAAAAATACGGATATTGGTCGCATTTCCCTGCAGTGTGAACGTAGCCTAAGGAGGATTCTTGGCAATTTTCAGTGCAGAGAAGCAGAAGCTCCTCCTCAGCCTCTCTTTAAGGCAGAACCCAGCCACCCTTCATCCATCATTTGATTCCGATCGGACATTTTAAACGATTGCTCAAAAGTTTGGAAATGAGATCTATGGTTTGTAACTGTTTTATGAAATTCTAATTTAGATAGATGTTATTGTAAACTGTAATGTAAATTGTAATGTAATCTTTTGCCGCTATCTTGGCCAGGACTCCCTTGAAAAAGAGATTGTTAATCTCAATGGGACTTTTCCTGGTTAAATAAAGGAATAATAATAATAATAATAATAATAATAATCCTAAGAGAGGAGGCTCATTCCAGGTCTCTAATATCTAATGGAAACGTTCCCGTCTTTGGGTTATTTTTAGGGTTTAGTTTTGAACCTTAGACCACCGTGAGCAGTTTTGGGCAAGTCCGCCACTAGAGGGCGCCAGCGTGTCTTTGCCTGGTTTTACAGAAACAAATGCAACCTTTTCAATAAAAAACAAAACAAAAAAAACTGTAGTTGATGATATTTCTTCTTTGTTCTGTAGTTTCAGATGAGACACGAATTCTCATCACTTACTGCAACAACCAACCTTTTGTCAGAAACGCAAAAAAAAACACAAAATTGTTCCTAAACTCGTTAAATCGTTCTGCTTGATTCATGCTTTTAAGTTCCGCCCGCTTTGGGACTCAGACGGTTTAATCCTCCATTTTTTTTCGCGATTTCTCCGAGGTGTGTATCTTCATCATGTGAAGCCGGACGTAGGTCTTGCGGTTGAAGGTTTTCCCGCACACCTGGCAGCGGTGGCGTTTCTCCCCGGTGTGCGTGTTGCGGTGCTGCGTCAGGAAGCTGCGGTCGCTGAAGCCGCGGCCGCACACCGCGCACACGTACGGCTTCTCCCCCGTGTGGCCGCGGGCGTGCCGCAGCATGTTCTGCCGGAAGTTGAAGGACTTCCCGCACTCGCTGCAGCTGAACGGCTTCTCCCCCGTGTGCACGCGCAGGTGCACCTTCAGGTGGCCCTGGGAGTCGAAGCACTTGCCGCACACGTCGCACACCCGCTTGCTGATGTGCGTCTTCAGGTGGAGCTTGAGGCTCTCCCTGGAGGCGAACTGATGGCCGCAGACGCCGCAGAGGTCCGCGCCGTGGCCTTTGGCGTGATTCACCAGAGAAATCGTGGAGCGGAAGCTCGCCCCGCACACTTTGCACGCCACCTGCGGGCGTTTTGGAAGCGACCCGCCCTCCCTGTGGTCGCCCGGGGCTGCAGACGGGCTCCCCGGACCGCCGTCTTTGATGTGGATCAGCAGGTGGCGCTTGTGGGTGGTGTAGTCGTTGAAGCTTTTCTTGCAGAAGCCGCAGGTGTACGGTCTCTCCCCGGTGTGGATCCTGCTGTGCCGCACCAGGTGCGGCCGGGTGGTGAAGGACTTCCCGCACTCGGTACAAACGAACGGCTTCTCCCCGGTGTGGATCCTCAGGTGGATCTCCAGGTGACCCTGGCTGTCGAAGCACTTGCCGCACACCTCGCACTCCTTCCCGTTCTTGTGAGTGTCCAGGTGAGCCGCCAGGCCGTCCGCCGAGCCGAGGCGGTCGCCGCACACGCAGCAGGCGTCCGTCTCGTGCCGCTTGCCGTGATTCAGCAGGGAGAGCACCGAGTGGAACGTCATGCCGCACACCTTGCACGCGGCGCGCGGCTTCCTGACCGAGGGGCTCTTCCTGTCGCCGTTTTCCCGCGACGCCTCCCCGCCGCCGCCGCTCCTCGCGGAGTGGACGAACAGGTGGCGCTTCAGGGTGGTGTAGTCGTTGAAGCTGCGGCCGCACACCGTGCAGGTGTACGGCCGCTCCCCGGTGTGGATGCGCACGTGCCGCACCATGTTGGCGCGCGTGGTGAAGCGCTTGCCGCACTCGCTGCAGACGAAGGGCTTCTCCCCCGTGTGGATCCTCATGTGGATCTCCAGGCCGCTGGAGCTGGTGAAGCACTTCCCGCAGACGCCGCAGCTCTCCGCCTTCACGTGCCGTCTCAGGTGAGCGTCGAAGCTGGCCTCGCCGTCGAAGCGCTCGCCGCACACGCCGCACACGTCCTTGGAGTGAGCCTCCATGTGGTTCACCAGAGACACGGTGAGCAGGAAGGCTCGGCCGCACACCTTGCAGCAGATCTGAGACTTGTTCTTTTTGGTCGGGTGCAGTTTGGGGGCCACAGGGGGGCGGGGAACCTTCTTCTTTGCGTTCTTTCTTTTCTTCTTCTTCTTCTTCTTCTTCTTGCTGCTACTTTGGCTTTGGGACTGGGAGCTGGCCCTCCACTCCTCTCCGCTGTCATTCTCGCTGCAGCTGGTGGAGTCACGGTCGGCCTCGTCCTGCTGGGCGGAGGTGCTCGGCACAGGATCCTCCTCTTCCTCTTTCACCGTCAGCTCGCTGAACCCTTTGGGGCTGGCCGGGTTCCCCTGGTCAGGAGGCGTGAAGCTGACCTTGATGATGCTGCTCTCCTCCAGCTGACACCTCCCACCGGGAACCGAGGGCTCCCGGTTTGAACCAGAGCTCCAGTTCGGCTCAGGCTGCTCTTCTTTCTGCTGCTGCTCCGAGGTAAAGTCCTCGTCCCAGACGCACAGGGTCAACTGGGGTTCCTCTGCTGGGAAAAATACGGGATATAAAAACATTTCTTTAACAATAAAGTTGCTTCAAACAGCTTTTACCACTATACAAATATTCATAACAGTTGAAAACGGATTTAAAAGTTAAAAGGTGCCCAAATTATGTCTTCACAGTTGATCATGATATTAGCAGACGTCTGAATTTCTCAGAGTTTTATCCACCTTACTGCCAGCTGTGCTGCAGTACGGTTCAGTCTGCCGTAAAACAGCAGAGATTGTAGTAAAATAACGGCTAATTGAATGCATGTGATGGACCAATATAAGTAAAGCACAGTTTTAAAGCTGACGGAAGGTTTTTACGATCATAAATCTGATTGGTGCTGTGTCTACCATCATGTTTAGCTCAGCTCAGTCAGATAACCCGTCGATGACCGTTGATTTTAAGACCCTGCACAGATTTCTACTTGGGTTTGGGTCCGGACTTTGACTAGGCCGTTCTAACAGATGAATCTGCTTTGATCTAAACCGTCCTGTTGTACAGTGGCTTACAAAGTATTGAACTTTTCCACATACCATAAATCTATTTTATGGCTTTTTAAAATATATTGTATATTTCGGGGAGATAGCCTAAAGCCCTTTAATTAGCAGGTTTCAGAAATAGAGTTTGGTCAGCGATTCTAAAAAATACCATAAAAGAATTATTTATTCCTATAGTTTTCTTAACTTTTATAAAGTTACATTTAAAAAAAAACAATAGTTCTCATGGTAAATAGAATAGTTCTCATGGTAAACAAAACTAAAATAAAGCCTACAAGATAAATTATTATAAATTATAATAAATATTTAAATTTACTTTTTCCTGTTTAAAATGCTGCTTCGTGGTTAAATCTTATCACAAATATTAACTTGTATTTTTATTAATTAAGACATATTTTATAACTTGTGTATTAGACTTGTAGTTTTGAGAATTATTATAAATCCTTAATTTATATCAGTTTTGATATAAAACTTATCTCTCCGGGTGTAACATTAGATCTGGGTAATATGAGTAATTCTGCCAATGGGATTTAAGGTTAAATGTGATCAAAATATTGATTATATATTAACAGAACCGGACACAAAAACTAAAATCAAACTAAAAAAACTGACTTCTATTGTTTAAATTTAGTCAAACGAAAATCAATAACGGGCCTCCTGCTGCTTGGGATCCAGGAGTTAGACGGAGCCGCAGCTCTACCCCGGAGGCCTGTGATAGAAACACACCGGGAGCCCACCCACCTGGGCGCCCACCCGGGCTCTCTGGAGGCCCGGCCATCCCCTGGAGCATCCTCCGCTGCCGCTGGAGCTCCTGCTTGGAGAGGCAGCAGCTCATCCTCGTAGTCCGAGATGGTTTTCTTCACCGCCTCGAAGATCTCGTCTGCGGCCGCGGAGAGCCGCTCGTTGACCAGGACCCGGAGGAGCTGGATGCTGGACATGATGCGGCCGGAGGCGGCTAAGATGTGGGCCATGTTTGCGGGATTTTAGCTGTTTTTTTTAGGGGTTGAAACCGAAACACGATAACCCGCAGCCCTGCGTCTGGCTCCTGGTTAGGGTTTATGCTGCCGCCTAGCGGCCCGGAAGATGTACGACAGACAGTGGTTCTGGTCTGCATTAAAGTCCCTTAAATGATATCATTAAATATCATTTAAGGGACTTTAGTCTGCATCAAACCCTTTGTTTAGTGCAGGGTGTCCAAGTGTTTGTATGGCGCTAAAGCAGTGACAGCATCACTGATCTCTATATATCTATACACTGGAGTGCTAATGGCCGCTGTTAGAACGAGTCGCTTTGAAGCCACCAGCCGCCATATTGGTACTCCCATTTTCCTCCAGTAACTAGGGAATATGTGCGCTACAGCATCGAATAACGAGGATTTTCTCATGTTCAGTGGGGGTTTAAAACTTTTAAAATGTCAAATGCCATATACTTTATGTTATATACTAAAACTATCAAGTACTGAGAAAGTCATGTGCTGAAATATTTTGCATGTTATTTATATTATTTATATATATTATATATATATATATATATATATATATATATATATATATATATATATATATATATATATATATATATATATATTAGTGCTGTCAGTTAAACGCGTTATTAACGGCGTTAACGTAAACCCATTTTAACGCCGACAATTTTTTTGTCGCCGTTAATCGCGCGTCAAAACACACACACCATTCCCTAATGTTTTTTCCCCCGCCGCGCTTTCCGGACTGTGTTTCTTTTACCCTCTGCGCTTTCCGTAGTTTCAAGAGGGCTAGAAAACTGTAGCAAACAGACCCGCGCTGCGCATGAGCGCAAAGTTTCTTTTACCCTCGGACACATGCGACTTTGGGCTTTTTTCTAAAAGCGCTTCTAAATTTCATGAGTCACGGGTTGGCGTTTTTTTTGGGCAGGTTTCTGAAGTGAATCGCTTATTGGGGCTCTAAAATAAGTGACGAAACAGCTGGTTATTAAGAGACTTATATATAGTATATATATATAATAGATATAGACATTATAACATAAGAATAACATATATATATAATATATACATATATTATATATAATATATACATCATACAATATACATATACATATATATATATATAGTATATATATTACATATATACTATATAAAATAGAATACATAATCTATATACATATATATATTACATAATATATATACATATATATATATATATATAATAGTATATATATAAGATATATATAGAATATGCAAAAACATATTTTTATATATGTATACATATATACACATGTTTATATATACATAGATATCTTTGTCATTTTGTATGCACAAAGTGCGTACAGAACGAAATTTCGTTTGCATACAGCTTGACAAGAATCACTCTAGAAATCACTCTAAAAATCACAGTAGATTGCACTATTTTTCAGGATAAAGATGCAGCAGTGATTTATGTAAACAATTGAGATGAAAAACAATGTAACACTGTAAGCAATAGTCTATTTGTGGCTTCAGCATTTCAGAGTCCATTTTGTGGCTTCATCAGTTCAGCAGCATGAAGCATATGTGCAAATGTGTAAATGTGCAGTTATGCGAGTGTGGTGCAGACATATAGGATGAATAACATGTAAAATATTTCAGCACCTAATTTCCTAGTAGTTGATAGTGTTAGTACATCCACTGACTGTAAAATTACCTGTGAAACGTTTTCACACAGCCAGAAAACTGCTTGTTGTTGCAACCAAATCCTGTGGGATTCTGTGAGTAGGGAGTAGCAAGATGGCGGCCAGTGACTTCAGTTTTTCAGGCAAATCAGCAATCCAGTGTATAATAGAGATCAGTTGACAGCATGCAATGATACGGATAAGAGATTTGGCATTGAAAATTTAAATAATAAGTCAAACACTGAAAAATTAAACATTGAAAACACAAATATTGAAAACATTGAAGTCAAACTTTGTATTTTCAAACACTGAAAAAAAATCAAACATTGATGAGTCAAACATTGAAAAGTCAAAACACTGAAAATACAAACACTGAAAAATCAAACATAAAAAAACCAAACATTGAAAAGCCAAACATTGAAAAATCAAACTGAAAACACAATGAAAAGCATAAAAAGCCAAATATTGGAGTCAAACATTGACAATACAAACAATGAAAAATTGCAAAAAAAAAAAATCAAACATTGAAAAGTCAAACATTGTTAGAAAGTAAAAACTTACATTCTCATTTTGTGCAGTTTTTCATTGTCACTACAAGCTGGCACTGTTTGCCGTTGGGGGCAGAGAGAAGTTGAAGGCTTCTTCACGGGTCATTCGATTTACCGGTACTCTTCATCATCTACCTGTAGTGAATGTTTGTAAAGCTTCGGTTGAAGCAGCGCTGCTCTACGACAACAAAGGGTATTATTTTAATTAATATTATCTTCGTTAGCTTCTACAGCTGATGATTGTAGTGACATCACAGCTGAAGGAGCTCTGCAGTGACACTGAAAACATCTAATCAGAAAAAAAGCTGCAGCACAAAATTACATTGAATGAGATTTACCACTGTTTGATCAATACCAAATCTCTTTTTGATGTTATTGCAAGCTGTCAGTGGTTTAGATCCATACTTTTTCCAGAATTCTGGTATGTAGGATATTTGGCTTCTGTTGATGCAGATGGACACTTTTATTTTTCAGGGCAACATTTTCACAGACAAAGCTTTGGAAACTAAATAAGAAAAATAGGTAAAGATGTTTGCCGCAACAAAAAATGATTTGTTTATTACCGAGGTTCCTGCATTGATTTGATGTTTGCTGTAAGTATAGCCACAAATGTCTGGCAACATTTACCTAAAAGAAGCTTTAATATAGTGAGCGTGACCCTTACCTCATCCTTGCTGCTGAGCTGGAACTAAAACAAACTTCTTGTAAATGAAAATAAACCCAAAAACATTGAAAACTCTTATAACACAATTGTCAGACTATTTAATGTTTGAGATAAACAAAGATTTAAAGATAACTTTTCTTCACAAATCATTTTTTTTATTTAAATAAAAATTTTTTTTTTAACAGAGCAGAATTTTGTTCTTCGGTTTTTATTTAAAGAAAATGTCATTTTATTTAGCCCCTTAACTGCTTCAAATATGATTTTTTGGTCCTCATTGCAAAAAGTTTGGACACAACTAGTTTAGTGGAAATTAACTTCTGGACAAAAATACTAATTAATGGTAAATTAACTCAATTTAACACTTTTCTAGGACAGTTGTAGTTTCATGCTGGAGCACCGGATCTCTACCAGACACTCTGTGGAGGTTCTGCTGTGGTCTGGGGTACCGGGACTGTTTTAAGGACTATTTGGACCTTGAAACTCAGGCTTGTTTCCAGGGAGGTTTGAACCCCATCAGGTCTGCCTCCTGTCCCTGACTGGATAGATGAACCGAAGCCTCGTCCTTGTGCATCCAGCAGGGGGCAGCATCCTCTAATAAAACCAGATATGGAAGCAGAAAACAAAGAATAAAATCCACTCGCAGCCTCTGAGACATTCAACAGTTTTATTGTGAAACAGTCTCTTCATACATGTTGCCTTGAACTGTACAATCAATAATTTAAAAACAGAACATCATCATCATCATCATCACACATCCTCACGCTTCAGATCACTCAGCAGCTTCAGGGAATCAACTGGACTAGTGTCTTACAGGCTGGTTCTACCATAACCGACATTTCCGAGTCCGAAACCTCCAACAATCAGCGGGTCTCAGAGCCAAAGACCCACAAACCTGCAGAACCATAGAAGCCCGCGGGTCACAGAGAGCACCGAACGTGGGTGATTATAGTGTGATCTGTGCTCGGTGGTGAAGACCAGCCAGGAGACCCGGTCCGTTCTGGTGCCGCCGGCAAAACAAAAAACAATACTCCGATGAACATAAACGGCAGAATTTACAGAAACAGGAAGATTCATCCTGCAGTGAACGGATCCGATCTCATCCTACATGCTAAATAACCAGCCTGGTGACGGATCTTTACCGTCAGAACCAGCAGCATTCGTCCTCTAAGGACCGGGAATGTCGGAGCTAACGCCACGGCCTCCCTCGAAAAGTCGGGTTTTACCGTCAGATTAAGTTTCAGATACTTTAGGAGCCGTCTGCTTCTAACGCCAGCCGATCTGGACCAGAACACGAGTGGGTTCTGTCTCAGGTTCTACACTGGATCGCAACCATCATACAGAACCTGGATTTTAAAATTTGTTCTTTCGCGAATGTGATCCGTCCTGGTGGATTTCCAGGAAATGAAGCGAACGGATTTGAATAAAAAGACGTTAAAAAATGGCCTGAGGTCCAAACCTGCGCTGAAAGCTGCAGGAAAACTTTAACCAAAAAGTAAATTAAGAAGCGAGGCGAGCAGAAAACGAGGAGTAAAAAACAGGCCGGAGCTGCAGAGGAGCAAACGTGAAGCTGGAGGGATGAAAGATGAAACCCCCCCGCAGAGCATCTATCATTTAACAGCAAGGAATCATGGGACGGCGGGCGGAGACAGCGATGCAGATCAGACGGAGGAAGAAGAAGAAGACGTGCTGCGCCGGGTCTCCAGGGAGATCCATCAGGAACAGTGTGGAGGATAAAAGGCGGCGGATCGGAAAACTTCACGTGTTCCAGCTTGTTTGTGCACGAGCGATCCAGCGGGAAACCGAAAAGTCCCGCAGCACCTGAACGCAGCACAGCGAGAAGCTAACGAGGGAAGGAGAAAGGAAGGAAGGAAGGTTATGTATGTTTCTGTATTCAGTCAGTTCTGGAAAATACTGAAACTGCGACCATGTAGGAACCGGATCGTAGGAACCGGTTCAAATGATCCGGTTCCAGGAATCATTTTCATTTGATTCCAATTCATGTTTTTGCTTCACTGGTTTAAAAAGGAGCCGAAACTGCTGATAAAAATCACTGTTTTCGTTTTTTTTTCTGGCCATTAACGTCTTTTTTCTCCAAAACGATCGGTTTGGATCTTTTTAAAAAAGGACTCAAAGTGTAGCCGACGAAGGAAAAACAGATTTAAAAACGTTAAACACGGGTCAGAGTTTACTGTCAACATCGCCTGCGTCAGCCTGGACCCGTCCAGCTAGTTGTGGAAAACCGGAGGGATGGCGGCTGGTCCAGGAGTCGACTCGGTCTCTAGAGAACAAACATGTTCGGTTCTGAAAGAGGGAAACGGCGTCTTGTCTGCAGGATGAATCCTGAGATGTTTCCTTAAAAAACGAGACCATAAACCTGCGGTCAGAACCGACAGATTAACGTCTGGAGTAAACAGAAACACGGCCTGGAACCGGGCTCCCCGTCTCTGCCGGGTCAGAGAAGAACCGTCTCCTAATCATCCACCCAACAACAACCCAGACATTCCCAGTCCCTCGTATGAGCAGCTCTGTGAATCCATTAGAACCAGTTTTAAAATCTGATCGGGTTGGTTCCGACGCTTCGATCGACTGAGAAACAAAAATCCGAAACGGATCTAAAATCTGAACCGGGTCCCGTGGGAACACTGGACTCTGCCCGTCCCCCGAGAACCAAAGAAACGTGGATCAAGGCACAGAAATCAAGCCTGGACCCGAGTTCGGGCCCGTCGGGTTCTGTAGTGTCTGAACGGTTAGCTTATCGGTCATTAAAACAACAGAAGAAGAAGAGGAGGACTTGAGAACAGGTGATGTCGGCGACGCGGAGGAACCAGAATCAGTGACGTTTCTGTACATGTAGTCATAAGCTGACAGACGGCAGAGGTTCTGGAGTCCGGGTTCTCCGCGGTGTAGTGACAGAGAGTCTGTAGCCGTTCCTCCGGGCCCGGCGGCAGTTAGGAGATCTTACAGTTGCTGCGGGTGCAGTTCTGCGGCGGGCTCTGGGGAGGACGGATGGACTTGGAGCGCTTCAGGCTGTTGCCCTTGGAGCCGCCGGCCGGGTTGGCCAGCGAGTACGAGCGTCCGTGCATCATGACGGCGTTCATGCCGTTGGCCATGGAGAAGGACTTGAGGTGGGACTTGATGGCGACGGGCAGCGGCAGCTTGTCGATGAGGTGGACGGGCGTGCAGGACACGATGGCTCTGCAGCAGAGGTCCTGCAGGCTGAACACTGAGGAGAGGAAGGGAGACGTCAGAGCAGGAAGACGGGTCCGGTAACGGCGCCGCAGGCTCAACGCCACGCCGGTTATTGTTTGCATTAGAAAATAAATAAATAAAACATCAGGCTTTCAATTTTTCTTTATATCATAACTAATATGTTCTATATTGGGCCACTTTGGCATTACGAAATCATTAAAAGGGCCGGTTGCAGCTGTATAGATGATACTTTTGACTTCAGAATTTCATTCCAGTTCAGATAAAAAAATTCACAGTGACATAAAAGTAGCACCTTAGGCCCAGTTCATTCCGTTTATCTGCAAAGAAAGTTAATATTGGGGTGAGTTACACTTTAAACTCATGATTCTGCATCACTTTTTCTCTTTCTGGACATTTCTGGGTTGTTTTAATGTGTTGTGAAAAACACCTAGTGGCAGGATGCTGTTACTACACAGTTAAAAAAATAATAATCATAAACATTCGCTACAGGAGGCACAGTTTTAGCAACTTTGTACAATTTAAAATTATATATGCCTTTACTTTATCACGTGAAATGCATTTTTTGGCTGAGAGCCAGATAAATTGCCTTGCGGGCCTCGAGTTTGAGACGTGCTTTAGACCAATAAATAAATTTTCCTTATGTTTTCTGCATTTTTTATATAGGGTGTGTAAAATATATTAATTTTTTTATGTTGTAAATTTTTAAAAAGGTTCATAAAAATACTGACTTTGTTGAAGAGGTAGAAGTCTCAAAATATTTGTATGAAGAAGATTTAAAGGGTTAAAACTATTTTAGTTTAGATTGATTCTTTAACAGCAAATCAACAAGTAAACAAAACAAAAAAAACACTAAAAATAAGCAAATAAAATTACAGGACTGAATCAAAGGGTAAATTGTTTTTACTAACACTAACATAAAGCCCATTAACTTACACTGTCAGTGTTATCCTGTCTACTGTTTTACCAAACAAGGAAGTGACACTTAAATTATTTATTTCTCCAACTGAGGACAGAATTGTTTCATTCTTACTGGTTTTGCGCTAATAAAGGAAGTTAAAGTTGAGTTTGTGTATTTAATAATTTATTGTTAGTGTGCCTTCCAAGAAATGTTATTGGTATTGAAAATTTTAATTTTCTTAGTATCGGTATGGAGTCTGACCTTATTATGCAGAACTTTGCATTAATTTAGCGTTCACTGCAAGAACGGAACTAAAAGTCAAATTTTCTTGAAATGAGTGCATTTGTCCTTTGAGCAGGTAAATACGATTATCTGCCAATGGAATGAGTATTTTGACCCCTAAAATAAAATAATTAGATAAACTGCACCTCAAAAAAGCTGACGGATGAGTTGTTCCTATTTTAAGTGCGAATATCATATTCCATTGGCAGATTATCTTATTCACCTGCTCTAATCAGGGATAACTACACTAATTTCAAGTAAATTTAACTTGTAGTTAGCTTTTTTTTTTGCATTGCCTCATGTAGTTTCCTGGTGTATAATCACGGCACCCTGATGGAAAAGCAGGATTAAATAAATGATTAAAAGTAATTTATTTAAAGCTCATTTACTAACGATCGTCTGCAGCTCTTATTGGCTGAATCTGAGTCATGTGACGCTCACCTCTGTTGGGCCTCCAGAACTTCTCCATGCCGTGCCTCATCAGGACGATGCGCGACAGCTCCGTGAACGACTCGATCACGTTGAAGTTGCACAGGGGGCTCACTTCGAAGAAGGTCATGCCGTTCTTCTCGGCGTACGCCCGCGCCTGCTCCGTGGGGACCTGCCGCTTGAAGGCCAGGTGGAGGCGGTTGCCGACGAGGATCCGAGGCACGCCCGGAGCATGCTGGTGATACAGGAAGAAACCAGACTGTTGAGTGGCAGCGAACCGGAGATGATTAGAGCGACTTCGCTTCCACAAAGCGACCAGCAGAGCTTTAATAACTTTAATAATTCAACGAGCCGCAGGTTTCTCTGATTCTCCTCGCTGAGATCCCCGCCTGATGTCTTTTCCCGCTCAGAACCGCTGCTGAGCGCCGACTGAACGAAGCGACAGACGAGACACAGGCGAGGAAAAAGTTTCTGAAAGCAGCGGAGATCCAACGGTTTCAGTTTCTAACAGATTCTTAACCCATTTATTCATCCCAGGTTTCCTCTAAGCAGAAAAACTTCCCTGTAGTCGTTAAACATCTACTTGATCAACAGATCTCCATCTTTCTTAAGGTCCTTCTCAGTTTTCTCTGCTTTTCCATTAATTTTCTGACCAATACTCAACCAGAGTTGGGGCTGGTGTGACATGGCTTAAAAATAAAATCTACGATTTTATTTAACCAACTCTGATTAATCCATCTTTTTAAGCTTTCATTTCATGAAACAAATTACTGAAATTATTTTTAATAACATTTAACAACATCTCATCTGGAAGTTGACCTGAATTTAAAATTCAACTAATTATAAGCTCTAAAACATGTCAAAACCAAACAATGAAAACCAGGCCTCACTTCAGTTTTATAGCTTCAAAATTAACTTTTATTTTATTTTCCTAAACAAACTTAACATTGCATGCTATTAGCAAATCAGTTTCTCCTTTTTGGACTGATATAATGCAAAGTTTCATAGTAGCCCAAGCGTGTTTTGGCCAAAAAAAACATAAATCTTTACAAAATACTTATCAATAAAATCGATTTCTTGCCCAGCTCTAATCAGAGACCATTAAATCGGTCCGGTCTCCATTAAACGTCTCCAACACCAGGCGGGTTTAGCTCCAGTAAATTATTCGCTGCTAGAGAAGATAAAACCCGGCATTTAAATCATCTCAGTCAAGATTTTAACACGATTTCTAAATATCTTTGAGAAAACGCAGACTTGTGGTATTTCCTGGTTTTCACATAAAGATTTAAATAATCTAGTATCTAATAAACAATTCAAGGAATCTAATTAATACAAAATGATTGAGTCCAGGTTTGACCTGACTCTAAAATGCTAAATAATTCTGTGTTTCTATAAATAAAGAACCCTAACTCAGTGGAAAAATTTGAGTTTTGTTGTGAACCATTGCTTTAACTCATCATGTTAACTTGTCGGCGCTCCGTTTGGCCCTCTGAGCGATGACATTAACAACCAGCCACCATGTTTGTTTGTGGTTGATGAGCCGTTTTTTACCTCTGCCTGCTTTAATCACCAGTAACTGTGTGCATGATTTGACCCGCTGCAGGAGATCCCCCCCCCGTCAGCATCTGCAGCAGATCTGGAGAAACCTGCCGAATGAGTTCCTGCAACACTTCCCTTTGGGATTAATAAAGCTGTTCAATTGAATATTAGAAGTTTCCCTGCTTTAATGATTCAGGTGACTAAAGTTCAGCCCGTTAATCAGCCGTCCTTTAAAATCAGGCGTGCTGAGGCAGGAAAACCCCTAAACCCTGCAGGGCGGAGCGCCTTTAGGCCCCGGGTTGAACAACACTGGTGGAGACGCCGTTAATATCTATGGAAAGAACATTAAAACCAGAAAAACTCATGAATAATACATACGGGTTATATAACTGAGATTTATGTTGCAGGGAAATGTTTAGTTTTGCTTGGGAGATGAAAGTCTCATCGTATTTAACTTTTATTTACAGGCTGATACTATTCTATAAAATAAAACGGATCATGTTGGACATTTAGTGTAGTTTACATGGCATTTTGAGGAGTTCAACAAATATCTAAGTTTACTGTTAAAAAAAAAAATACTAAAATATAATTTATTTAAATAAAAAAAAAAAACGTAAATCTATGATATGACTTTCAGATCCAGTTTATCTGCTGGGGATGAATGTTTCGGATTTTTCATCCACATCTTGTTCGGGTAAATAAGGACTTTAAAGATCAGGCTGGACAACAATCTCAGACATGAAGTAAAAGTTTTTACCCAATATTAACCGTTAGAAGAGCTTTAGACGTCAAACTGTATCCAGAAGCCAAAAAAAACCCTTCAGAAATCCTGCAGATCTACAGACTAGAACCGCTTTAAAACATTAAAGTCTGTCTTCATGGAAAGAAAATATGGAAGAGATTTTACAGCAAGTCGATTTTAATAGAAAGTTAATTAAAAATGTAATTATTGATCAGGTGTGACTGTTGGACGGCACATTTTTCCCCATCAGCTCTGCCGCGGGTCTCTAAAAGCGAAACCTTTGGCTTTGTCTGAGTCGGTAAAGGTGTTGGAAGGAGCCGGCTCGGCTGAGGTGGAGCAGGAAAAGCAGAACACATTCCTGGGACCAAAAATACACCACAATCACACACAGCAACATCCTCTTTGTTTCCATGTCTGCAGGAAGGACAGAGTGAGGCGGCTGCTCCTGCAGCAGCTGGAATTCCCTGCTTGTGCTTTTTTTCTGCTTCTTCTGCAGCGGCAGCAGCTCAACTTAGAGCTACACAATATGCGTATCACTAAGATTAGCTAGTAAATGTTAGCAGTTTCAGCACCGTGCATCCAGGCTCTGTGTGCCGCTCATATGTCCGGTGATGCTTGTTGTTTAATGCGACGTAAAAATGTTTTACAAGAGAAAGAAACAAGTCATTAACAGGTAAAACCAACCAGCCCACAAGCAACTGTTCAATAAAACCTTGTTGCAATAGAAAAAATGTCAATTTTTCCTCTAGTAGCAGTACAGACACTGTCTGGGGTCCATGTGCTCTATAAACCCAAAGCAGGACAGCAGAATTATTTTTTAATTGGTTATTCGCTGTACATCAGATCAACTTTGCGATTTTCGCCAACATTATCGCATGTTTTGTGCTGGTTCACTGCAAAAAGGGAACTGAAAGCAAGTAAAATGTTCTATAAATGAGTATTTTTCCTTGATTTGAGCAGGTAAATAAGACCATTTGTCAATGGAATAAGCTTTTTGCACTTGAAATAAAAGATAATGGAGAGGAATTGTTCCTTTTTTAAGTGTGGAAATTGGCAATTAGTCTTATTTAGCTGCTCAAATCAAGGAAAAATACACACATTTCAAGAAAAAATTACTTGCTTTTAGTTCCTTTTTTGCAGTGCTGAACATGCATCTTACTGGGCTGTAAATATCTGCAGCACAGCATTGATACCGGTACCAAATCCAGGAACCACATGACGTTCGTTACAGCGCCGGGAGCTCTTTGATTATTGCTAACAGCTTTTATCTGAACCGATGAGAATCACCTCGTCGATCTCGCGGATCCACCGGTCGATGCCGTCGAAGGACCAGCGGTTGGTGATGTCATAAACCAGCAGGATCCCCTGAGGAGAGACGAAAACACGCAGAAATCAGCACAGAGTCTCTGCGTTTCTGAACATCAGCTCCAGGGACAACGCAGGCGCTGTCGCTCACCTGGGCGCCGCGGGAATACGAGCGGAAGATGGTGCAGAACCTCCCCTGTCCTGAGGTGTCCCTGTGGAGAGCAGCAGAGACCAGAGATCAGCTCAGGTCCAAACAACTGATAATTAACGGACCCTCATCGGCGTTAGCGCCTCTAGAAAAGTAGGAGTTTGGGCGGAAAGCGTGTTAGGAGCAAACAGCGGTGCCTGAGATGGGTTATAAGGTCCTTTCTACATCCATCGGCTGATGATCTGGGCTCCTTAGTATAACAAACCACCCGTCTGACAGCAGAACCTTGGACCAAACCGGGTCTTCAACTGGACAATGATCCCAAATCTAACAAATGTAAAACAGAGCGGCTGAAAAAGAAAAGAATCAACATACTCTGATGGCCTAGTCACAGTCCAGACCTCAAGGCTGAGAAATGTCTGCAGACGTTCATGAACTAAAACAGATAGGACACCAGGGTCTGTTTCTCTCACCCTGCTGAGTTCTCCTACTGCTCTCCAATCTGCATTATTTGTTGTTATTCCAGCTTTTAACTTTTTGTTCTCTGTCTTTTTTCTTGTCATAGAAGGTACACCTGGTCTGGCGTTCTGTTAGCTGTGACATCATCAAAGGGAGGCAGATCATCCTCTATCACCATCTAACATAGAAAGTACTCCTGGGTCAATGTGAGCTTCTGTGCTTTCTGTGTCTCTGCTCTGTCTTCTCTAAGCCCCAGTGGGTGGAGGCAGATGAGCGTTCACACTGAGCCTGGTTCTGGTTCTGCTGGAGGTTCTCCTCCCTGTTAAAGGGGAGTTTTCCTCTCCACTGTCGCTTCATGCATGCTCAATAAGTATTTCTGACCAACCAGGAGGACTTGATGGAATCGGACTTTATAAAGAGCCTCGGGGTGACGTGATGTGAATTGGAGTTATATAAATAAAATTTAATTGAATGTTTAAACAGACGAGACAGATGATGTTGTTTGAATCGTCTAATTTTTTAAAGGTTACTTATTCCTAATAAAGATTTTTTATATTAATTAATTAAAAATGAGAGTTTAGGTATCTGTTTGTACATTAGAAAACAATTATAAGAGGAAACAACAGATTACTGTGGATTAGCCTAAACCTGGCATGAATGACTTTGACTCATTATGGGATGTGAATAGAATAATGGAGCCGAGGCATCCTTTAACGTCTCTCCTTCAACCACTTAAAGTGTGCGTCATTACGGGGAGAATAAAAATGAAACTGAAGACAAGGAAGCGTTTTCTGAACAAATCTTCTCTCTTAACTGAAATGGACCTAAAACCCGCGCTGGTCCCCCTGAAGCAGAAGGTTTTGGCCCTCGAGTCTGAACTGACCAAGAGGAAGGAAGCTCCACAGCTTTAAACCTTTTACACTGTGAAAAGGGAACTAAAAAGTAAGTAAAATTTCTTGAAATTAGAGTATTTCTCCTTGATTTGAGCTGGAGAGTTTAAATCATCTGGTGTTTGCACTTAAAATAAGAACAGTTCATCATCATCATCTTATTTCAAGTGCAGTATATTTAATTATCTTATTTTAGGGGTAAAAATACTCATTCCATTGGCAGATCATCTTTTTTAGTCACTCATATCAAGGAAAAGTACCATAATTTCAAGACATTTTACTTACTTTTAGTTCCCTTTTTGCAGAGTAACTATTTTCTGTAAATAGATGTTTTGTCTAAAACAGATATAAGGCTGTTGAGCCGCTGCAGCAGATACTGCAAAAAGGGAACTAAAATAAAAAGAACATTTTCTTGGAAGTATTTTTCCTTGATTTGAGCAGGTAAATAAGACTATCTACTAATGGAATAAGATTTTTGCACTTAAAATAAGAACAGTTCATGTCAATCATCTTACTTCAAGTGCAATTTATCTAATCATCTTATTTTATGGGTTAAAAATACTCATTCCATTGGCAGATCGCCTTATTTAGCTGCTCAAATCAAGGACAAATACTAATTTCAAGAAAATTTTACTTACTTTTAGTTCTCTTTTTGCAGTGTGCATCACTGGATGTTTTTATTTTAACTGCAGCGTTCAGTTAAAATCCCACCAGCGTCATTCTGCACGTGGTTTACAGATCCAGATTTGGGTTCTGCAGCAGAATGATTCAGAGCTCACCAGCAAGTCCAAAACTTTTGGACGTTCCTCACTGATGTTGAGAATAAAATCATGACCAAACCCTCCAGAACCGTTCTTCAAAGCAGAACGGGTCAGAACGCCTTCACTGTGATGTTACAGATGGTATCTGATAGCATCCAAGTTTTAAACAACCAGTTATTCGGTTTAGTTTTGGACGCACAAACAGAAGTTTATAGAGGAACCGAGGCCATGTTTCCTCCAGAACCAGAGCGGAAACTGAATGGCTTTGCTGTGTGCGCTCACCAGAGCTCCAGCTTCACCCTCCTGCCGTCCAGAAGGATGGTGGTGGTCTTATAGTCGATACCTGCAGAGACAGAGAGAGAGAGCAGACAGGAGTTAGAAAACAACAGACATCAGCGGTGCGGTCAGAGGACGACGGCGGCTGGAAACAACAACTCATCGTCGTCATCTGGGAGCATTTAAACATCCCACAGCTCCGTCTGTTCAGCAGTGACACAGCAAAGAACAGCTCTATTGGTTCTGAAGCTGCAACGACCTGAAAATGTTCAAGTTTAACTCTTTTAGTGGAAATAAATTATGCAAAATGAGGAATCATCTCAACTCTTTATGCCTAATATATATGTGCACTTATAAATCTGGTCAAATCACTTTTTAAGAGGTAAAAAGGTAGTAATATCAGGTGGTTTAGGCGTGAAAAACCATCTAATCCTAGGAAACTGGACCTCGTCTCCCGTCTGTTTCTCCTCTCTGGTTGGAAGTGAACAGCTTTTAGAAGCAGTCAGAACAATCCCACTAATCGGGCCTCAAGGCAACTAAAGCCTGTACGATATTTTCAGTCGTGGTACTCATATTTCAAACATGTTTGAAATTTATCCGACCGTCCGATTCCTGATCGGGAGGTGGTCATGAGATGCTAATCGCCCCTCATTACCCCCTGCAGGACGTACGATCAAGCTGAAACTCGGCCCGATCCAAAAAAATTCTCGCACGACTGAAGAATCGGCCCAAAAAGGGCAAAAACTCGTACAGTGTACGCCCGGCTTAATGGAGCAGAGGAGAGAAGCAGGAAAAAACACTCTGCAGCACCGACCCGTCTCCCCAGGCAGCAGCTCACACACTGCAAAAACTGAACTAAAAATAAGTAAAATTTTCTTAAAATTAGTGTATCTGTCCTTGATTTGAATGAGCAGGTAAATAAGATAATCTGCCAATGGAATAACATTTTTGCACTTAAAATAGGAACAACTCATCTCCATCGTCTTATTTCAACTGCAGGATGTCTAATTATCTTATTTTAGGGGTCAAACTACTCATTCCATTGGCAGATGATATCATTTACCTGCTCAAATCAAGGACAAAAACCCAAATTTTAAGAACATTTTAGTTATTTTAAGGTCTGTTTTTGCAGTGCACCTCCAGACACTGGACCAGAACATCTCACACGGCATCGTTGGGGATGTGCTGGGGCCATCGGGACATGACGACCCAAACGCTGAGCTGATTAGAGTGTAGTGACTCACATGTCCTAATTGGCCCATTAGCGACCTTAACGAGCTTTATATATGTCTCGATATACGTCTATTGATCGATATATATGTTGTTATTGAATAACCGTCCAGCCCTAGTATAGCTGCCATCCAGCAGAGGGCACCGTCTGTCATTTTAACGTGGAGCGACCCGAAGCGGTCCACACCGAGTCCAGCGTGGGATTATTTTACCGTTTAATGACGACAGGGATGCAAAATACACTCTGTTTTTTCATATAAAACACTCAATAAGCTCCTTAATATGCCAGCTAAAAAGCTCCCGTTCAGCCAGGCTGCCTGGCGGAGCAGAGTCAGCTTCTCAACCAAAAGCCACAATGTGCTCAGAAGAAGAGGATGTGAGGACAGAAAAGCGGAGGGAATTATGCAAAATAAATTGTGACTTGATGCCAAAAGCTCAGCTGATGAGGAGGGATTTCATGAAGATTTTAAATGTTTCACACATTTTATTCTATTCAACTTATTTGTTTCTATGCAGCAATCTAATGGTTTCCTGTTTTGTTATATTTTTAACGTTTCCCAAAGTATTTTTCCTTGATTTGAGCGGGTAAATAAGACTATTTACCAATGGAATAAGATTTTTGCACTTAAAATAAGAACAGTTCATGTCCTCCATCTCATTTCAAGTGCAATTTATCTAATCATCTTATTATGTGAAAGAACCACAGTTTATGTTTACATATAATCGGTTAAAATAGAATTATGTGCTTCTTTTAAAATTCAGTATATTGTTAAAAACAATAAACCCTTCATGGAATGGAAAGACCCTCTTGATACAAGAGAAGTAAACCAGGGTTTATTATTATTAATCAATGGTTAGTCAATCGATAACTTGCACCACTAGTGTGAACCCACTCAAGACGCACGGTTTCCCACAGACCACCTTCAGCGGTGGCCTGGTATTTGCAGGTGAGCCGACAGCTACCCTGATACGGCGGCGTGTTTATTTGCAGCCAAAGAGGACAACCGTGATGTCATCGTGTCAGATGTGTGTTATTACCAGATATGAACAGGGCCAGCGCCTAGATGTGGGCTCAGACAGGCCAGAACCAAAGAGGACTGAGTGCTGACACTGGATCAGGAACTTTAAAGTATCAGTTTACTGATGCAATCAGGTTTGATTTCTTTGCAGTTTTTTAATAGTGGAAAGGTAAAGAATAAAAGTCAGCGAGTTAAAGGACTGACGGACTCCCTCCAGCTCTGCCAGCGGTGACGGCAGCAGTTTTCAGAGGAACCTGGATGTTAAAAATAATTCACTTCCCCAAACAAGCGTCCGTGTTGTTCAGGTGCGTGACTCGTGTCAGCACTTTCTTCCCTAAACTTTCCCTGCTGCCGACTCATGAGAACACAGATCCCTGCCAGACCGGTCTGACGGCCTCGCCTCCACCTGCTGCAGGCGCCGACCTGTTCCTGCCGCCTTTCTGAGCGCCGGAGGCCAAACAGGTGCAGAACGGAGCGGTCCGTTCCCGACCAGGGACCAGGTGTTCACCCCAAAACCCGGCCGGTAGAAACCCTCGTCAGGAGACCGACATTGCTCTTCAGTGTGGATGGGGTTACAGAGTGATGAAGACTCTGGTAGACGCTTTTAGGGGGTCAAGGGAAGCGCTGATGTTGTGAGAAGCTTTTTGGACCGGGTCATGTCGGTCCTTCACTTGGGCAGCGTGGAGTTTGACGTACCCAACACATCCCAGCAAAGTTGTTCTGTCTCGTCCTTTCAAAGAGCCCGGTTCTGTCGGTCCGGCATCACATCGTATCAGGATCACTTAACTGGACTTTTTTCCCCAAAGTTTGAAGATGTTTCGCTTCC
The DNA here is from genome assembly GCF_011125445.2 of Fundulus heteroclitus. Taxonomy (NCBI): domain Eukaryota; kingdom Metazoa; phylum Chordata; class Actinopteri; order Cyprinodontiformes; family Fundulidae; genus Fundulus; species Fundulus heteroclitus. The sequence continues at coordinate 27,595 of NW_023396656.1, read as the reverse complement.
CATCCAGAAAGCTTAGATAACATCCAAATTGAACTGAAACAGGTCCGCCCCTTAGTAATGGGGAGTCATTAAGGTCGTTGTTGGGCTGCAAATTACCTTAATGACTGTTGACTATTGTTAGCCTACAATGCCCTTAATGACTCCCCATTACTAAGGGGTGGACCTGTTTTGGTAGGGCTGGGTGATAAATCGATTTAATCGATTAATTCGAATTTACAATTCTTTAAGATTTCATTTTTGGAAAATCTGGATTTTATTTTGCCAATACACTCATTGGGTTTCCATGAAGAGAACAGCATGTGATGCTGAATATATGTTTAGGCAAATGTATTGTCAAAATATTGTTAAGTGGAAACTTTTTTTTACCATAATACAAGGTACTTCATTTACTTATTTACTTCTTTTTTTTAACTTAGTTTGAAGTTCACAAGTGCAGTGAAGCCTGTTCTTAGCTCAATGTGTAATACAACTAGCAGCAAATGTTTTGTTATATTTTCATTGTTTATAATGGCACGGCTGCCATCTTGTTTTACAAGCATGTTTCTCAGCTTGTTTTTAGTTGCACTTTGAATTCAGGTCAACTCCCTGACGAAATGCTTGACATAAAAGCAAGGTCTTAAAATAATTTCTTTAATTTCTTTTTATGAAACAAAAAGGAGGAAAAAATTGATTAATCGGATTTGGTATGATAAAATCGGAGATTTATTTTTTAAGCCATATCGCCCAGCCCTATGTTTCGGTTTAATTTGCATGTTATCTAAGCCATAACAAGGCATTTGTTGGGCAATAATATAAAGTTTGGAGCTCCACATTACTCCAGACATTTTGAATTGAGAAAGCTTTCTGGATGGGAAGCGAAACGTCTTCAAGCTTCGGAAAAAAAGTCCAGTTGTTTTGTTTTTTCACTTTTTTGGAATGACCATGACCTGGATGACTGAGAATCTTCACCAGCATGTTGGATCAGGATGTCGCAGGATTTTATTTTGAGTAGTTGCCTTGAAATCCAGAAGAACGGGGTTCAATTCCAGCTTCCTTCTGCTACATGTTACCGTGCCCCTGAGCAAGGCACTTAACTGAAGGAATGCATGCGTGTGATTGGGTGAACGGTGTGAAGCTATGAGTGAGCTATATGAACTAGAAGCTGAGGCGAAGGTCTACGTCTACACATGAACAAACACAATGAGTGGATTAGTTAAGCTGACGGCGCTAATTAATAAATCAAGACGCAAATGACTCGTGTCAATTCGTTACCTAAACAATCATGAGATGTTTTTGAATATTTGTGAAATTTTGCAGCAGAGCTGCATAAATTCTGTTTACAGTAAAATATTTAACAATTTAGATAAAAATACATGGCAGTTCTCTGTCCTTTAGAGAATTGGACAACACAGATTTATTTTGTAAAAATAAACAGATTTTCTTGTTATGAGGTATATTTTTCTTTACATTTTAAGGTTTGTGAAATACCGCCTGTCTTGTTGAGATACGTCGTATTGGTTTGTGGTTATATAGACACTATTTTAATAAAATAGTTTAACTAGAAAGTAGAAAAGTTATTTGTTCTCAAAAAGAAATTCCAAACTTTAAAATCAATAAGAGCGGATCAGAGTTGTAGAAAAATAGCGACTGGAAACGGACACAATCTCTGATCAGTTCACATAAATAATCTGAACGCTCTTTATTCATTCGCTGTGATGAGTTATTAAAGTCAGCGGACCTGGTTTCTGGAAGAGGACCAGCCTTTATTATGAAGGTCAAACGTCTCCAGGTCAGAAAAACAAAGTTCTTCTTCATCTCGTCGGCTGGTGGAGAAACAGGCCAATAAATTTGTTAAACATTGTTGCTTCTACGGTTCTCAGGTTGTAGTTGCAGCTCATCGGAGATTTTGTGTCCTCCATGGAAAAATATTCCCATAATCTACATGATAATAACGCTTCACTGTACAGTAAAACTGCAGAAGCTGTGTTTCCAGTAATCCTCAGCCAATCAATGCTACAGTGCGTCCTGAGATTTAATCACATTACCAGGTATAAACCAGTCAATCAGTCAGAGACCTGAACTGGCTAATTTTACCCTGACTGGCTCTGACTGGACACCAGAACCAGTCTGGTTTGTCCACCTCCACTTTCAGAGGGGTTTCAAAAAGCTAAGCGACAACAAACATTTAGCTGATCGCAGTGGAAATCTGCACTGCATCAGGCTCTGATGGGTCACAGCTGCGGGTTAACAGCATTAGCAACTTCTTCCAATTTCCAGGCAACTTAAAGCTGCAGCGGGCCTTAAGTGCTGAGCTCGGGGCCTAATCGAATCGGAGTGAGTGCAGGGCGGCGGTCCAAGTGCTTCCTCTCCTCTCAACGCCGGACCTCACTTAGAAATCCCAGATAATCGATATTCTTCTTCTCTGATGTCTCGGCTGAAAGTGCTGCTTCCATTCAGGAGGTCGGGACGCTTTGCTTCCTTGTAGATCAACACAAAGCTTTAAAAAGGGACCTCCATTAGATTTTAGAGATTTTAAACGTGAAAACGAAACAATCTTAAAATGAACAAGGAACTTTAAAACGATTGTTTCTGAAACAAAGGAGCCTTTTGAGTCACATCCTGTGAAGCAGGAAGCATTTCCATATATGGTCGATGACGTACCGCCTGGAAATCTCTCGCCGTCATCCCAGAATGAAACCTTACAATAAAAATACACGTTTACCTTTTTACGTTTTCCCATCATAGTTCCCTTCAGCTGCGACTGATGTGACTCATGTGTACCGTTAGCTTAACGCGACTCTTCAGGGTTAAACAAGCTGCTGCGGGAAACTCAAATAATTTGAGTGGTTAGACAGACGGCAGATTCCTCAAAACGTGACAACTGCTACGTTGTTATAGGACCCCATGAGTAAAACAACCGATTATGAGGAGAAAAGTGAGACTTGCAGAGGTATTAAAGGCCCTGCTAGTTGCTGGGACCATTCTGACATGCTGAATGCTGTCAGAACTTCAATGGTTCAGATTTGTCATTAGTGGTCATTCACCACTAAATAAGCGCTTTTAAATCCTGCCATAGGGTGCCGGTTTGTTCAGTCTTCAGTCTGCAGACGCTTGCATCCCTCCTGGAAGGACATTTTGTTATACACTGAGGATCAGTGGTCCTAACATAACGTACTGATCTACGGAGATCTATGGCTCTCACTTTGTTGCTTTTTACAATTAGCATTTTTTCCAATTTCAAGCACAGTAATAAAAATAAAACCATCACGAGAAACATGGGTTTCCCCGATGAAATGTGTTAATTCTGGTGGTAGCTCCCACGAAAATTTAAAGGCATACTATGCAACGTTTTTCAGTTAATTAATGTGTTCCATACCGTTTTGGATGATTAAATGAGTCATTTCAGGTCGAACAAAGGTTTTCTCGGCCGCCCTGGTGGTCTGTGGGGGAAATACCGTACTTGCAATTGTAGGAGCCCTTGGCCCGCACTCACAGGCTCAGAAGTCTCGCGCAAGACCGCGAGAGTCGGTCTTTCTTTACAGCGAGAACTCCGTGTGTTTTTGCCCTGCCATTCACTATATGAACGCGCGAAAGCAACAACAAAGAACCGCGTGTTAACGTCAAACATGCAAGCATATCGAGTTTTTTTATTATTATTATTATTATTATTATTATTATTATTATTATTATTATTATTATTATTATTATTATTATTATTATTATTATCATCATCATTATTTTTTTTATTTTTATTTTTTTGAATGTTGGCGAGGCGGTAGCGTGAGTTTGACGAGGCGCCCGCCGCGGCCGTCAAACGGCGCCCGTCGCCAAGATAGCTCTGCAGGAAACCCTGATGTTCATACTTTCACTGTGTTAGTCATTGTTTGTACTGCCGTTTTTTCGACTTTTCGTTGCGTTCGCCTGTCTGCTAAGCTCAAAACAACCGCGCCTGGCTTGATGGAGAAACCAGAACAGCTGAGCATCTTTACAACAGTGCACTTTTACTTTCACCCTCTGGGGGGAGCCTCGCTGGAAAATCAACCCCGGTTGCATAGTATACCTTTAAATCGTCATGCATCAAGCTAATAACAGCTAGCGCGTTAGCTACCGGGTTTGGGAGGTTTTCTCCCTTTAGTGACCGTTTTATGTCGCGCTCAAACACCGACAACGAAATAAATAAACAACACTTAGCCTGGCGGGCGAGAGTTGGGGCGAGTAAAGCCTGGCGGCCAGCAAGGATTATAATAAGGTGGGGGAAACGCAATCTACAACTCTAGACGGTTGAAAAGGGGGAAAAGTACAATTTTAGTACATGATGTTTTGATTTGACCAACCTATTAACGTTTTAAATCAAATTTCCATGATTAAAACGCCCATTTCTACATAATGCTTCCTGTGTCCCGCAGAACAGAAATGGACTCCTCTGTGGCTTTTTAAATCAATGACCCAGGTGAACAGCATGGGAGAATAAGGTTATCTTGCAGCTTTTTATGTAGAAATAAACACTTGAATCAAGCGGTGCACATTCTCAGTGTTAGGAAGCAAGAAGAAGTGAAGAAAGAAAATCAATGAGGCAGAAAAGGAGGTAAACAGCAGGAAAGTGGAGCGACTTCACAAACAGCTGAACCGAGAACGGTCGGTGTGTCGTTGGCTGCATCTTTAAAGAGGATTAGACCACATTCTGCTTTTCATTTAACTCCCAGCTCTCAGTTAAAGCCACTAAAGCCCCTCTCTACCTCCAGGACAGCAGTATGGGGGGGGTTATCAGTGAGCTGGTCTGCTTCCAGAGATAAATGCCAACAAACGCCTTAATCTGGAACTGGTCACCCAAGCCGACCCTAAGGAAATATCGTTACGCATCAAGAAATAAATAGAAGCGTATTTAGCCTTAATCATGTAACAGATTAATTGAAAAATGTCTCTTCAAACTGCTCTTGAATCTTAACTTGCTTCTCCATCTTTGTGAAATGGATTTGTACTGGGATCACCGGCAGAGATCATAATATTATGGAGATAAACTAAATCCTGAAGGATTATGCACCACGCTGGAAACCCTCGTATCCCTGGAACAGTTTGGGGCAAGTGCCAAGTATCTTCTGCAGCAATCTAAAAAAAAAAAAAAAAAAGCATTTTATTCATGTGGCTTAAAGCGTAAAGAAAGTTTTACCCCAGAGATTTAAAGTAGCTATATTGGTCAGATTTGGATCCAATCTGATCCACGTGTGCATGACTTGATCTATAATGACCACCAGGGGGCATATGTGGACGTATTTATTAGAGGCAGTTAAGGGTAATTTGTGCTTGATGCATTTGCCAGGTTCAGGCGGCCATATTGTATAATTTTGGCTACAACGCTCCTCTACACGGTCAAAAGTTTCCGCCACGCACAATTAGGAAAGTTCGCAACTACTTTGGGTGAAATAGGCGGCTTTAAAATGTTGGAAACAACTGTGTCTTCTCCTTCTACGTGTAGCGGGGTGTAGTCACTGAGCTATATAATACACTGGAGTGCTGATTTTGCCGAAAAACTGAAGTCACTGGCCGCCATCTTGCTACTCCCTACTCTAACAGAATCCCATAGGATTTGGTTGCAACAACAAGCAGTTTTCTGGCTGAGTGAAAACATTTCACAGGTAATTGTACAGGCAGTGGAAGTACTAACACTATCAACTACTAGGAAATTAGGTGCTGAAATATTTTACATGTTATTCATATTATATATATATATATATATATATATATATATATATATATATATATATATATATATATATATATATATATATATATATATATATATATATATATATATGTATACACATATGTAAATATATGTTTTTGTATATTGTTATTTATATATTTATAAATGTTAAACATATAGATTTAAATGAATAAAATGCAAAATATTTCAGCACATGACTTTCTCAGTACTTGATATTTTTAGAACATAACATAAAACGATATGGCATTTGACATTTTAAAAAGTCTTAAGCTCCCCCTGAACATGAGAAAATCCTCGTTATTCGATGCTGTAGCGCACATATTCCCTAGTTACTGGGGGGAAATAGGGAGTACCAATATGGCGGCTGGTGGCTTCAAAGCGACTCGTTCAAACAGACGGTGATTAGCACTCCAGTGTATTATACAGCTCAGCGGGCGTAGTAAGCTTGGCTTAGGAGCACAACGCTGCCCTCTAGAGTCTAGGAGAATAGTGCTACTTTGGAGGAAAAGCTGCACGGAGCATAAATGCTGCAGACATGGTGTCGGCACGTCTCATTTCTGCACGTAACGTTTATACTTCAACTATAAATCAGCGTTTACCAAAGCATCTGACAGCGTCTGTGTAGCTGTGCACGTTCCCACTGGGTCCATCATCAGACCACTGCACTCAGCCTCATTGTGACTTTAACTCCATTAGTCTCTGGTAATGCTGTCCAAATGCGTCTATGAGGAACCTCTACTTCCTGTTATTATCCTGCTCCAATCACACGGCAGAAAAGCGTGTCCAGAGTCACTTCCTGGAAGTACAGCAGACAAATCTGCAGCAGCTATGATGCAATTAGGACTGTCAATATAATCGATATCTGGGGAGTAATGGCCTAGCGGTAATTGCGTTTGTGTCCCGGAGGTTCTGGGTTCAACTCCGACAGACTGCCGCTCTGGGTCCCTGAGCAAGACCCTTAACCCCCAATTGCTCCCCAAGGGGACGGGTTAAATGCAGAGAACAAATTTCATTGGAATGTAGGTTGCAACGACAAAGATATTATTACATATATTATTATCTTGATATAAGCAATAAAAACAAAGCTCCTGTATCTCCAAAGGTGAACTGGTAAACCTCCTGGAAAACATAAGCTAATGCTAACTGTTAAAATATTAGCTTCACGGACAGAGATTTGTCAAAAGGCCGATTAGTTCTAGCGCTATTGGAGGCTACTGTGGCTAATAATAACTCAGGTTCTGGTGGAGTGCTAAGTGATCTAGGTTTATTTTAAAATACTATTTTAGTTTAGATTAATCCTTTATTTGTCTCTCAGTTGTAAACAAAATTTTTGACCAAATGTTCAATTTATTTTACATGTTGTAGAACAGAAACACAAAGCGCAAACAATACAATTAACAAACAAACACTGGACATACACAGGTCCAGGACAACCATAATTAAAGCATTACATCTGCTCACTATATTTGGCAACACAACAGTAATTAAAGGTGGCCTCACCTCTAAAGCGCTTTGATTCCACAAACTGATAATTTCCTTAGCATTGTGCACATGTGCAGCAGACAATGCTAGATATGCAAGATCTATAAAAGACAACAACCACTGGCGGCCATTTTCTTCGCAGAAGTTAAATCAGGCCAAAATACCCTTTCTTGTGCTTTTCAACAAAAAAAACTTTAAGTGAAAAAGGAATATTAATGTGCAACAAAATGGACAAACTATTTCTTATCACCTCCCAGAAATTAAACACAGCTGGGCATTCCCAAACCAAATGAAGAAATATCATATTAGAAATGCACCAGTCAACCGGCCAGAGAGCAGAGCTCAGATTGGATGACTGCTGAGTTAAACCGTGAAAAAAAAAAAAAAATGCTTTAAGACTAAAAACTTGGGTCATTTTCAGCCCAGGAACACTTTTGGTCCACTTTTCTGAAGTTTATTACAAATGTTTGGGAATATAACTATTGTTTCTGTGACATTCCCTGCAGTACAAAAAGAAAAACATGCTGAATCAGCGGATCAGGCCTCGTTCTGACCGCTGCATCTAGTAGCATCTCACTGGTCGAGCCTTGCTGTGTGGGAATGTTTCATACCTGAAGTCCGCCGAGCGTAAGCACACCTGTAAAATAACCCTGAGGTTGGGGAGAAAAATGACATGAAGTCATCCTACTTTCTGCAACAAAGACGTTTTCAGCCCCGCAGAGGCTCTGATCAATAATCAATAAGGCAGCCGCCGCTTTGAGAGCCAAATCAGGACCAATCACAGCCTGCGGACGGCCTCAGCCAATCAGAACTGTTCTCCTGACATATTCCCAACACACTGAGCCGGTCTTCGCTGAAGAGACGGGAATCGATGCACCGCCGTCTCTCCGTGTTCAGCTCAGCCAACCCTTCATATTTCATGAAGCCGTTTGATCTCCTTCCTGCTGCGTTCAGACGCTGATCTGCTTCTTTTTATTTTCTAAGTGTTTTTATTTCTGTTTGGCACATTTATTTATTTATTATTAGCTAGACAGGAAGTAGAGTAGAGCGAGAAGTAAACCGGGGAATCGAACCCGGGACAACCACGTCAAGGGCTGCAGCCCCAGCATATGGTCCACCTGCTCCACCACTGAGTAACATGACCCACCCCCCCCCCCCTCAGGTCCTTTTATTGATGTGCAGGGAAGAGGAAATCTAGTAGAAACCCAGGAACACGTGCAGCTTTTTCAGCCAAACTACCTGGAACCACAGTAGCTGCTCCAATTACATCTCCAAACCGCCCCACACGTGTGAAACAAGTCTAACCAGAGCAATTAGTGATCATCAATCAAGCCGGCGAGAAAACGATTCGGCCGAAACGCGGTCGCCGCCTGAAAAAGTAGAGCCGTGCGTTCAGCTGCTGCCGTTTGTGAGAGAAAGCGCTCGGCCTGAGGGAGGGTCTCCTGCGGCGATCAGAGAAAGCGGGTCATCCTGCTGACTGGTGGATTTTTCATGAACTGTTGCCTCTAAAAAGGAGGCGAGGGGGGGGGGGATCTGAAGGGCGACTCATCTGCAGCGGCATCTTCACTCGGCTCAGAGCCACGGTTTATCTTCCTCCATCTCTGCGCCGGCATCGCTCACGCCGGCGACTTAACGAGGAGAAGTTGAGACTAATTAGGCCGAGTGTTTGTCCAGCTGTGTCCCAGCTGTTCACTGCGTTCCTTAAAGCCGTCTGGACGCAACAGGATTGAATCATTTCAGGTCAGTTTCACCGAGAGGACGTTTAAAAGTCTGAGTCCAAGCGAGCCGCCGGTGTCTGCGTTTCCAGCTACAGAGCAGGAACTCCAACGCGGGTTTTATTTTAAATGATCCACCTTTCTGACACCCTGGATCTCCAGGCTCCTGTTGTCTGTACAAACTTCTAAATACTATAACCAAAAAACATACGTTGAAAGATCGGAAAATGTTTCTGATGAATCCCCGTTCTGTTTTAATTCACACAGAAATCTTCTTGTTTCTCTAAATGACCGATTTAACTTGTTCCTTCGTCACATTTAGTTTAAATAGCACCGCCGGATATAACTGCACCAAACTCAAACGCAGACTTATCTGAATAAGGATTACAAAATCTGCGATTTACACGATATTAATCAGTTCAAACTGTTTAGGCTTTAGACGATAATGCTGCTGAATTTCATGCTGAAAGACCGAGTCGTGATACGTTAAATACTTCCCTAAACAGCGTGAACATCTTTCTTTCTTGGGTTCATTGCAAACATTGTGTCAAAACCGACACTAAAAAAAAAAAAAAAAGCTTTAATTCCTTTTTTTTTTTTTCAACCCCAACATCACAGTTTCATAGAAAATCTTTCATCTGGCTGCAGCGGCTGTTTTTGCAATTAAAACAACTTGGTCACACGGCAACATCAACGATAACGTTTCATAAAGCTTTTATCTTTAAACCTTCCTGCTGAACGGAGAGCATGAAGGCCTGGTAGTCAGCAGCCATAATGCTCCGCATGTGTTTGCTTTGAGGAAGAGCAGCTCTGAGGATCGTTTCCCCTTCAGTCCACCTTAAATCAGCCTGATAAGGACAGTCCATCACTGAGTGGTCCGGCTCATCCACCAGACAGGACCGGTCCAGACTACAGCAACCAATCAGGTCTGATTGGCTGTACAAGTCCCCATCCTGGTCAGGAAAATGTGCTGCTAGCATCTCAGCAGAGCATATCCCAGTCATTCTGGTTAAGGCTTTAAAGACATCAGGAACATCAGGACTTTTTGGTTCCCTGTCTTGTAACAAAAGTAATTTCCCTCTGGGATTATTAAAGTATGTTTGATTCTGATGGACACAAACCATCAGGACGTTTTTTGTCCACCAGGCTGTTTCTCTGATGAAAACCAGAGCGCTATGTTTACATGCAAAACATTTCACCGTCGGATTAAAATGCATTCGGATTAAATGATCGGATTGTACCGTTTATATGGACGCACAATAAACTAATCTGATCATAATGTGTGTTTTTATGCACATGGCTTTATTCAGAATAGAACCACTCTGACATGTGCAGTTATCAAATTCCCCTAAAAAAAAAAAAAAAAAAGACACAGAAGTATTTCCATCGTTGCTAAACAACAAAAGTAGTAAACAAAGCCGTATTATATAAGTTTGTCTTCTGAGCGCCCGGGCTGGACAACAATTTTTTGTTCTCATTTTTTTTTTCTAACAGAAAGGTTTATCGGGAGCCCCGACAGTTTTGTTTCCCGATTTACACAATTCACAATTTAACTCAGTTTGATCTTAATCCAATACATATTCCGATTGTCTTGTTTTACATGACGCTTTTTTGTTCTGATTACTTTTGTCCGTATAAACGTAACTAGTCAGAGGACCTAGATCGGTACCACGCTTATTTCCACCAGATTGCCCACCTCTTCCTCTCTTGTAAAACCCTGTATATATTCATAAATATTTACAAAAAAACGTGTTTTTACCCCCTCTCTAGAGGTCTATCTCTGTGATCTTTGACACAGGAGCCCTGGGTTCGAATCCCATTTGTATCAGGAAGAGAAAATCTGCCAAGTTTGTGAGCAAGTAGCAAGGCCCCTGATAGGACTCAGTCACAAACACATATTCCATTAAAGTCAAATTCCTTGTTTGTTTGCACAAACCTGCCCAATAAAGCCATTCTGAATATTATTATTATTATTAAACCTTTATGTCTAATCGAGACACGCCTTCTCATCTATAAACGGAGGCAACAGGGTGGAAACTTCTCCCACTTTCACAGCTAACGTTAGGGTGGATGCGGCTGAGGGAGCTCGGTCAGAGGGAGTCTATCCAACACGAGTCTAATGTGCTACAGTGAAAGGTCAATGAACAACATTGTCTCGCCTGTCAATGCCCCCAACAGTCACTGTGTGCCACCTTACAGCCAGCCAGGAGGGAAGCCATTGTGATTTCCACCCACAGCACCAACATTCAGGACCTTTCTCCCTCTGGCCCGCAGCATGACCCGGCCTGAATGGAGAGTAAACTCCTAATGGAGGGTAAAGTCCTAAATAGAGGACAAACTCGTAAATAGAGGGCAAACTCCTATATCGGGGGTAAACTCCCGAATGGAGGGTAAACTCCTTTTCGAGGGGTAAACTCCTGAATGGAGGGGTAAACTCTTAAATTCGAGGGTAAACTCTTAAATTTGAGGGTAAACTCTTAAATTTGAGGGTAAACTCCTAAACTGTGAGTAAACTCCTAAATCCAGGGTAAACTCCTAATGGAGGGTAGACTCCCGAATGGAGGGGTAAACTCTTGAATGGAGGGGTAAACTCCTGAATGGAGGGTAAACTCCTGAATGGAGGGTAAACTCCTGAATGGAGGGGTAAACTCCTGAATGCAGGGTAAACTCCTAAATCGAGGGGTAAACTCCTTTTCGAGGGGTAAACTCCTTTTCGAGGGGTAAACTCCTGAATGGAGGGTAAACTCCTAAATTGAGGGTAAACTCCTTTTCGAGGGGTAAACTCCTGAATGGAGGGTAAACTCCTAAATTGAGGGTAAACTCCTAAATCGAGGGTAAACTCCCAAATCGGGGGTAAACTCCCAAATCGGGGGTAAACTCCCAAATCGGGGGTAAACTCCCAAATCGAGGGTAAACTCCCGAATCGAGGGTAAACTCCTAAATCGAGGGTAAACTCCTAAATCAAGGGGTAAACTTCTAAATCGAGGGTAAACTCCTGAATCGAGGGTAAACTCCTGAATGGAGGGTAAAACTTCTAAATCGAGGGTAAACTCCTGAATCGAGGGTAAACTCCTGAATGGAGGGTAAAACTTCTAAATCGAGGGTAAACTCCTGAATCGAGGGTAAACTCCTGAATGGAGGGTAAACTCCTAAATCGAGAGTAAACTCCCGAATCGGGGGTAAACTCCTGAATCGAGAGTAAACTCACCGCTGCTGTAAGCGTACGGAGACTCTGCTGATCCGTCCTGCAGGCTGTCCAGGATCTCCCCTTTGCCCACGTCGCTGTCTCCCACCAGCAGGAACTTCAGCAGGTAGTCGTAGCTCTTCACCGGGCTGCCCTGGCTGCCCATCTTCACCTCCCAGCCCAGGAGGCCGGATTTCCACCCTTTTATGCTCTTCCCTTCTGGCTTGATCCAAAACAAGGTCTGTTATGCCATCAACCAGCCGGATACGGGTCCGGCGATGGGGGCTTTGTTCTGCTTGATGAGAACCGTTCAGCTTTAAAATAAAAAAAAGGGGCTAAATATTGTGAAGCCTGATTAGAAGCAGGGCACGCTGGGAGAAGAAGATCCCATGTAAACAACTAATGGCTATGGCATTATGTAACCACAATGTGAAGCAGAGCCTGCCTTTAAACGCTGATTGGGGAAACTGATAACAACTCCATCTGAAACTCTAAATAAGGACCAGAAACATGTCTGAAACTAGGTAAAAAATATACTGACACGGCGTTGTGACGATCCTAAGCACATACGGGCTGCTTTAAAACGCTTGTCCCTGTCCGCTAAAAGCGATTAAATCGGAAAAAATATGCCGCCTTCTTTTAATTTCCAGAGACGCTTTCTTAGCAACAAGAAGCTAGCTCTCTGCGTGGGAGCTAGCGGGCTAGCCTAGCTCTGCCGCAGCTGCTTTCAATCAAAACTAAATCTGCATAAAACAGCTTCAGGGTGTCAAACTAAATTAGTTAAAATCGGGATTTTGAAATCAGTCTAAAAGGAGTAAAGCAGCGCTATTTTAACGAGTAGTAATTGTTGTTGTGTGGGGGTTTTTTCTCCCCCAGCTAGCCCAACTTCCCCCAGCATATAATTTCAGGGCCCCCTTCTCTTCATTAAGTCCGAAAACAAAACAATCCGTAACTTCACACCGGGGTCAGTCACCCGAGAAATGTCCGGAAATCACGCAGCCGAAGGGTTGTGGCGTCCCGTCCGAATCCGTGAGGCTGCACTCGATAATCACAGCCCGCGGTGTTTCCATGTCTCTTCATGGTTGTCTGTCATAATCACAGATGTTCCTCCTCCTCAGAGCTCCACAACAACACTGCCGCTCGCTGCTCCGCCGCTCTCCCGTCACCGCTCTGACCACGCCCACTCGCAGCCAACGCCCCGCCCCGTCCCTCGTCTGATTGGACGCTTGGTTCGCGGGGGAAACGCAGAGCCGCGTCTATTGGCTAAGAGGTGTGCCAATCACAGACCGTTGTCAACAATGCGCAGATGGCGAGGGGGTACGAGGACAAAAAGATGTTCCATTCTTCTCAGAACGCTGCCAGAACAAAGGCGAATATATCTCATCGATTGGAAAGACACGATAGACTTAAAACCTGTTCTGACGGGTCAATTCAGATCTCTTTTAGGTCATTGTATTATAACCTAATGATGTAACGATTTTCCTGTTTCGTCTCATAAAAGAACCATCTAATGCAATCCTTATTATCACCATGAGCATACAATATAAGATCAATTAATACTAAAGGAGATTGTGATTCCATTCTATTAATTTAAATAGTGCCTGTTGCAACAAACACCATCATACAGTATTTTACATAAAAAAACAACAAGTTTCCTTTTAGATCTAGTTCTAGCCAATCCATCCATTTCCATCAAAGCAGTCTCAAAATAGGCTGAAAAAAAAGGGATCCCAAATAATCAGATTCAGACCAGCAAGTCAAATGTTGGCAATTTTCCATCAAGAGGGAGCACGAGGTGACAGTGGAGAGGAATGACTTCCCGTGAATGAAATGAAACCTCCTACAGAGCCGGATTATTGATCAACAGTGACGTGCCTCGACAATGAAACAAAAGTAAGCATATATACATATATATACAGAGAGAGAGAGAGAGAGAGACAGACAGACAGACAGATTTAGTACTGGAAGGAGCAATCCACCTTTCCTGGTAAACAAATGACCTCAGACTTAGAGTAGCTGACTCTTACACTCTGCGAATTGATAATGTCCTGAAGAGGTCAACATTACCATCATCTGCAAAAAAATAAAACAAAATGAGACCCTGATGTTTCCAAACCGGACATCCTTCTCTCCATGGCCATGTCTTGAGGTCCATTAACACAACAAATAGGATCGGATAGATGGGGCAACCTTGGCGGAGTCCAACCAACACTCACAACAATCTTGAGGAGAGATGGATAGCTCTTTAAAGCATCTGTAACACACTATACTCCTGTAACATTCCCTACTAAATGGTCTGTTCTAAAGTGTACTAAAGTCTGTTCCAGATCCACAAACTCAGACGTGGACCAAAAAATAACAAAAAACCCTCTCAAGACCCCCTGAGTCATTCGGCTTTGATAACGATCTGGTGCACTGTTTCATGGTCAGGATGAAAGCCACACTACTTCTCCATCACCATAAAATACCAGATTGCCAAGAAGGCTTTGACACTTCAGTTTTGTTGTGTTATAACAGGAAAAAGCAACAAAAAAGTATAACCATTTGGCAATGATTGGGTGCTGGTTGTGGTTTAACTATGTTCTTTTTACTTAGAAATTAAAACATCCAGGTTTGAAGTTGTAAAAATAAAACTTTTATAAAATCCAATATGTAAATTGGACATAAGAAGCTGAAACATTAGTTTTTCATCAACACCTCTACCAAAAATAAAAGTATCGCCACTTTGTTAGGTGATGCAATTGTAACAATACACTTTGCGTTGTCTTTGTACTGAAATGTGCTATAAATAAATTTGCCTTGCCTTGCCCTGACTTAACAATAGCCACAGTAACACAAAACTTCCCGCCCCACCCTCTGAGGTTTTGTTTCTCGTTTAACTGCTCACATAAATACAATACTAGAAAACCTACTTTAGTAAACCTGCTTCCACGGTGTTTAAAAGTACAAAATACAGAAAATCTCACTGCTCATAGCTTGGATTGCCAATAATAGTATAACATAGTTGCTGAGCACAGTTACCAAATCCCATTGGGCTTATTATCGTAGCCTGTAAATGTCTAGTTTCAAGGCTTTTATCCTTGGTTTAAGTTGGGTCTGATGTCACTTCCTGATCAAAGTTCAAACTTCAGAAGTAAACCAGCGATTGTTCCTGAGTTTGGCTAACATGGTCGGAAAATGTGTCCAGATTTTTTCAGTCCATATTGTGTTCGTCCATCACTGTGTGGTTTGGCTCATCCACAAAACAGAACAAGTCCGGACTGCAAGGATCATCAGGGCTGACCTTTGTTCCAGGCAACACATTAACAGATCCAGGGTGATGGAAAAAGGCAGCTAACATCTCTGCTTTCGTCACACATCCTGGACACAAACTGTGTAAACTTTTACCTTCAGGTTGGCGCAGCAGAACGCTGTTAGCTAAAACCAGCCGCCACAGACCAGTTATTCCCCTCAGGGCGTCTTTCTGGTGAACACAACAAACACTTTGCAGTCTGGTTAGTCACTCCACTGTGCACTACCCAACCTGGCTGTCTTTATTAAAAAATAGGGAAAACGTATTGATGTATATGTATATATTGCTTCTTAGCCTTTACTTCATCTAAAGTTTCTATATTCATACTAAATGTCTGTACACTGTGAGCACATTAAACTGGAGTCAAATTCCTTGCATGTGCTCACAGTCTTGCCCAATAAAGCTTACTCTGAGATAAGCACCTTCCTCAGTCCCTGATGGCCGTTCTCTACCACACCTCTTATAATACAGATTAATTTCTTATGAAGCTCATCTTTTTGGCTCTACATCAGCAGCTAATTTGTTCATAGTTACCTTCTAAGACCTATTGAAGATGGCCAAAGCGCCTAAAGTGCTGCTTTAGGCGCTTTGGCCATAGTGAGAACCATGAGCATAGAGCAGACCTTTTCCAGGATGGCTGGGACATTTTTGAACACAGTTTGAACCACCAGCCAGGTCTGCCTCATCTTCCTTAGAGATTAAGGAGGCGTGACATTCATGGCAGCCCCACAACATCCAGATCCATCATTATTTAAGGATAGCTCTCTTCCACTTGTGTTGCTCTGCCACCAGGGACCATTAACTATCTCAACGTCTTCTGTCATGGTGATCGACTCTTACCTTAATTGAGGAGATTCTCAAGCTCTGTCTCATTCCGCCTACTTCTACACTTCGAACACTTAGTTTTAAGTATATAGTGTAGATAACAGAAAAAGTCAGTGCACTGAAAGTACCCGGATGACGCCCTAAAAACGGTCACAAAATGCAGTGTGTAACGATGGACCCTACTTGCACTAAACGGACGCCATCTTGACTACAAAGCGGAAAGGGAGGGATTAGGGACGTCGGGAAGATGTTCCCATTTTGAAAATAATGGCGGACAATTCAGCCGAGACAGCCGGAGCTGCGACACCGCAATCATATAAATGTAAGTAATGGTGGTAATACGAGGCATTGTACTCTCGTCTAATGCATCACTTACATGTCCGTCACTGACAGAAGCTGATATATATGCCGCCGGCATATATTTTTGGCGGGCTGAAAATTTGCGTTCACGTGTGTTGCGTTCGTCACGTCATCCCGTCATTTCCAGTAAGCGTTTTAACATAAGTGTTCCTTTTGGAACAATACTAACGATCGAAAGTGGGCACTACGGCAGTAAGTGGTCAGTGCACATTAGCAATGCACTGACGGAAGTATTCGGAATGAGACAGAGCCTCAGTGTTGCTTCCACCAGCCGACACTGTCCCCAGTGCAGGTGAGCAGAGATTCTCCAGCTCTCTAATCTAGTTGGATTCTCTCAACTTCACACACCCGCTCCAGCTCATTTCCTACCAGTGAGGCGAAACCTCATGATCCCAGATCCAGATTATGGTGCCAGGAATCAGCACCATAACAGAACGCCACCCAGCTCTGAAGGCACCCAACCTCGACGTACCTACCTGCAGGTGATGGGCCTACATGGAGCGTTAGCTTCCGTCTGGGAGAAATCAGTATTTATATCATCATGACTCATCTCTCTACCTTCAGCTCTGCCAGAACGCCTACACAGATAATGAATAAAGCATGCAAAACCTGTGCTGACCGCAGCAGCTTGAACAAGACTGTTAATAGAAAAATATAGGAAATAAACTGCATTTGGAGCGATAGCAGCTCCAATATTTACTCAGCAAACCTGTGTGGTTTTTCTGAGAGAGCAAATAATGAATCAGATGTTTTGTGCAAATGTGTTTGCTTGTTTGCAGAGCAGACAAATCTCAGGAAATATGCTCGGGTTTAGGTTTGTTTATCCGGTGTTAGTTGGCAATCATGCACATTACTGTTTTGTTTGAGGTGTTTAAAAGGACAATTTGTAACTAATTTGGGTTTTAATTAGCAAAACTCAAGTATTGCTTTTGTAAATACATATTCTAGCAAAGTCTAATAACGTCACATCAAAAATGAAAGCGTACTCAAAATGTAGGATTAGTAGTTTATAAATACATAGACGGCGGTGTGCCCACTGGAAGGCGCCGTCTTGCGTCACCATTTCTGATGTCAGACAAACTTGTCAGTCTTACGTATTTCCCCTATGTGTCTCCTCTATAAGGATGTGCTGTCAGTGAAGGAAGAGTAGAAAACAAGCAATGACGACCGTAGATCATTCTACTTGCTGTTTTCTGCTGAAATGGAGGATCATTCATACTCTTCGCCCAGCGAGAGGGAAGACAAAGTAACCAAGAAAAGAAAAAATAAGTAAAAACCTGGAGAAAACGAGAGTCCATATCGACTTAGCTATTATTACCAGGTGGAGATAATTCATGAGGGAGCAGGGATTTAAAACGGATGTGGAGGTTGCAGCTTTCTGCTGGACAGGTAAGTTAATTCAATATAACAGTGAAGTTTATTTTTGCTGTTATGTTAGAAACAAGGCAGTGTGGTCCAGCCGTCCTCCCAACAGGGACGGCTCGTTTCTTCGTCTGCCTCTTCCTCTGTGTGTGTGTGTGTGTGTGTGTGTGTGTGTGTGTGTGTGTGTAGATGGAGGAATATCAGGAATATCCGTTCACTGTCTGTAGTGCAGCACCAAGACCGGGTCTCTTTACTGGGGTTTATAGTTGCATTTTTCAGAGCCCAAATAAATGATCGCACGTTAAGAAACAAGCCCGAAAAACAGCAACTCGCTGAAATTACAAGCGACTTTAGAACGAAAAACAAGAGGATGTGGCAAAAAACATTTCACACGATAAGCAGTAGCTGTTAGCAGTAGCTAATACATGGAGGACATGTTTACATTGTCACATTTATGATACTCCACAGCTTCCATAGAACTTATTACAAACTTGACGGCAAGGTCATTGGTAACTCATTTAGCGCACCACTAGATGGTGCACCAGTGTGCAACTCTGACATACTGAGGCTTTAAGGCTAAGAAGAAGAAAAAAAAAATCATTGTCACTAAAATTAACCTTTTGTATTTGACCCACCCCCCCTTAGAGAGCAATCACAGCACCCAGGGAAGGCTAAGGGTCTTGCTCAAGGTCCCAAAGTAGAAGTCTGCAGAGATCAAATCAGGTACTTACAATCTTCTCAGAGAACAAGAGTGCTGCTGTAATCACTAGTGCCCCTAAGAGTGCAGCTTCCATCAATTGCTTCAGAAAGGCATGGACAGGATTTCGAACCCATGATCTTCGGTTTACGAGACCGACGCCTTACCACTTGGCCACCACGCCTACTTTTATCCTGTCTACGAAGGACCTCCCAGATTTTGAGATTGCCATATGAACAGATCCACAGTGATCCACTGTATATCTAGTACATATACTACATCAGGTTCAGACGGAGGGGTCTACCTCACCTCAGCCAAGGCAGCATTCATGCAAGAACTCCACAGACTAGTCAAGACAATAACCAATAACAGAAAAAAACCCATCAGGGTGCAACTTATGATTAACCTTATTATTGAAGGACTGATGCCGCCCTGAGAAGAAATGCTACCCTGGGTGGAGAGCCATGTCACCCATATTACAAACATTACTGAAGGGGAGCGGGGAACAAAAGACAAGAACTGATTCTGCCATTTTTATTGCTGAGGATTGATTCTTTTCTGTAACAGTAATTTAGCAGCATAAAAAACTATTTATGAAAAAAGGGCTACAGAAATGAGCACAACAAAGAAACACGACAAAAATGTAAAGTTTTATTTAAAATAAGTTTATTGACTGATTAATTACACACAACATCAAAGAGGACAAACATTGACATAATCAGTGCAGGTGACGCGTCTGTAGGATAAAGAAATAACCTGGAGGGCTGAGGAACCTCTGGTGCTACTTAACGATGAAGATGAACAAACACATCGAAAACATTATGAGAGCTTTAACAGTAGAATAGGACTTCAAAGAAGATAGAAAGTAGTTTCCCATGTGAGAAATAAAATGTTTCTGAAAAGACGGAGAACATAAGCTGTAAAGATCCATAACCTTCACGTCTGTCTCCAGAGTTTAGTTAGTTTTGGTTTGACCACCAGACTGAAGAAGAGTCTAGATTTCATTTAACAGCAGCTTCATATCTCTGGACGACTGTGTTGAGTTGAAACCGAACCCTGCTGGTCTGTCTGTGTGGAAAATAATCAGGATGATCCTCCAGGTTTCCATCACATCAGAAACCAGCGAAGGTCCCTCCAGGTTCTTCTCTGCTGCTACTTCAGATATTTTCTGAAGATGTTTCTCTGAGAACATGGTGGACCAACTGTCAAGGCATCATTAGAACGAACAAGTGAACAACCAACACTTGCATAATTTCATCCTGTATGAGACCTGGACGACTGGTTTTACCCAGTGGAGGGCAGTTTGTAGCGCCACCTGCTGACCGGACTTCAGAACAGCTCCTGATGAGTTTCAACATCATCATCAGGAGCAGATGAAGACGTTTTCACATAATTTCTTTTAGTTAAACATCTTTTGGGCACCACTTGGTTCTGCTGGGTTCAATTTTAACTACATTTCAAACACGGTTTGTTTTTCAGCAGCAGAACGAACCAAATCGGACCTCGGTGCTGCTTTCCCACCACAGGGTTCCTCCACATCTTCCATCTCAAAGTTCCTGCATCATTTTTACGTTTTCTGGGCCGTCGTTCGGGTCAGTTTTGATTTACCACCACAAACATTTCTACAATAAATTTGCTTAAATTGCCATAAAAGAGCGCAATAAGTTATGAAATAGCAACAATAGAAGTGGGGTAAAAAAAAAAAAAAAAACAGTACACCAATGAACAAACGTTAACATTTGATGCAGTAAACTCCACAAATGACCTGCAAGCCATCGATTGATTTAGACAGACAATGTTTTTATACGTTATGGAGACTTTTTCCACAGACTATCACCAGGTTTCTATATTCATCTTAACTCAACAGGAAACAGAACTTCAAACATGCAGGAACTTTTACCCAGAACCAGACTGGGGCAAAAAGAAACAATCAACCCAAATGATGAGGAACCTGCATGCCTGACCCTTTTCATGTTTGGGAACGACAATCGGTCACAGAACCCTTTTCTATGAAAATCTATTTAGTTCAATTGAATAAAATCTTACTGGCCTCTCTGGTAAAGTTGTGTAAAAGGTCTTAAAATTAATTTCACTTTTACTGCAGCAGGATAATTCCATGATGATAAATGTGAAAAATCTGACTACATTTTTCCAGCGGGGAGTTAAATCCCCAGTGCCACGCCCACCGCCTTTGTACATCAGCTCTTAGTCTTCTTCTGTAAAATGGAAAATTGTTTCCTTTTAATATAATTTGATGGTAAATAGGAGCACAAAGATCTTGACTTCCAATAAAAAGCGGACGCTATTCCTCTTGGCTAAATAAAGTGAACCAAATGGATCATTATTTAAAACATGTAAAAACAAATTTTCTGTTTTCTAGCAAAGACATCAAGTTTTTCTTTAAAATCTCCCAACTTTCAAAGAGTTCATGACGAAATAGACTTCATCCTTAGTTTCACAGCACACCCACCTGGAGTCCTTGGTGTCCTCGGGTGTTTGGTTTGTCTCCAATAACTATGAAAACTATGAATAAATGTTCTCTAATTACAGGCTGAACTAACTGGGCTGTTCCGTGAACCAGAGCTACAGAGCAAAGGTCGCTGGAAATAATTAACGTGAACGATGAAAGTTTTTAAAAACTATTTATTCCAAAAGTTGTTTTTTTAATCATGATTCCAGAAACAGTCAGATGTTAAAAATGCCAAAACCTATTTTCATATTTTCCAAGACCGTAGGAACCCTGTAGAGTGTCACATCACATGACCGGCATTACTGGCCTCTGATTGGCCTAAACGAGCTACAGAGGACAGAATGATGGAAAGGCAGCAAAAGTTGCTCAACTTTAGGGACCAAACTCTGAGTTTTCCAGTGAAAATCCAACTTTAAACAAAGAAGACAGTAAAAATAGAGCTAAACATCTGTTGGCAGTGTGACGGTTAAACAACTAAAAACTAGACGCACTGGGCTGAACTAACGCCCTGATTAATTTTAAATCAGAAATAATCTTCAGTTATTTTTATTTTAAAAACATCTTTTAGTATAGAACGAGCTAAATATGTAACATTTGTTTTGTTAGGACAAAATACTTTAATTTGTTAAAGTTTGATTGAGATTTAATCCCGTTAGGAGGAAATTCAATAAAAGTAAAAGATTACTGTTCAACAACACAGCAGCATTTAAACTACATGAGGAGTGATTCACATCTTTTTTACGCGTGGACAGAAATAAACGACATGGAGTATAATAATGGAATGAGTGTTTTTCATGTTTCTGAGCTCATAATCAATCATTCAAGTTGCTCAGAATACGTCACAGTTTTCGCTCCCTTCTCAGCTTCTGCCTCCCCTCTGGGTCGGACCCCTCAGTCGGTCTTGGTGGTTTTGTGTCTCCAGGGATAAATCAGCTCCCCGACGAACAGCTTCTTGACGAGGGCGGCCCACGAGTCTCTGGGGTAGCAGCTGTAGGTCGGCGTGCGGTAGGTCTGCACCACGGTGCTGCACTTCAGCGGGTTAATCTGAGGAGGAACCACACCGTGAGGGAGGAGGCAGATGGACCCGGGGGCTTCTAACAGGGTCACAGTGGAAGATCTCACCTCCATCAGCAGGTGAAGGGCGGTGCCCGGCTCCTCGCAGAGCACTCTGAACTTCACACCCTCTGAAAATAGAGACAGAAAGCAACTTTACACAGTTTTCCAGCTGTGTGAAGTTTTCATGGGACGCCGTCAAAGACGTCGGTAGAAGACAGAATAACCGTTCTGGAAATGCGTTTTTATTTTTATTATTTTATTACCATCTAATGTAGAACAGATTACTAGATCAATGTGTGCTTCTGTGCTTTTTTGTCTCTCTTGTTGTGTCTCTGCTCTGTCTTCTGTAACCCCAGTCGGTCGAGGCAGATGACCGTTCATACTGAGCCCGGTTCTGCTGGAGGTTTTCCTTCCCGCTAATGGGTGGTTTTTCTTTCCACTGTCGCTTCATGCTTGCTCAGTATGAGGGATTGCTGCAAAGCCATGGACAATGCAGACGACTCTTCCTGTGGCTCTACGGTTCCCCAGGAGTGAATGCTGCTTGTCGGGACTTTGATGCAATCAACTGGTTTCCTTTTATAGGACATTTTTGACCAATCTGTATAATCTGACCCAATCTGTATAATATGATTGATTTTGACTTTGTAAAGTGCCTCGAGATGACATGTTTCATGAATTGGCGCTATATAAATAAAATTGAATTGAATTGAATTGACTTTTTGTTCCAGAGCTGCTAAATCCTACAACCAAATCTGATACCTTTCCAATCCTGCTTTGCAGAAATCCCTACCAGGAGTGCTGGCGTTTTGTTCTGACCCAGGATTAGGATGGGTTCTGATCAGGGGATTTACCTGCCAGTCGGTACGACCGACAGATCCGCAGCCCCATGGCGAACAGAGGGAAGGAGTTGATGAAGTCCACGCTGAGATGAAGGACGCCCTGGAACAGCACCACCACCAGCCGGAGCTGCCCAACACACAGAGGTGTGAAAATCAAACCAACCCTGCAGTTCTAAAAAAAAAAAAATTCTGCTTGTTCTGAGAAAACCTGCCGATAAGAAAACCGACCAAATCAGTTATAAAACATAAACGGTAAAGCTGTCCCCCGGGATAACTTCAAGAAGACATTTATTTATGATCCAATCAGGTCCTGAATGGATCGCTGAAGATAAAACCAAAGCACCAGTTGAAGCAAACGGTGTCTGACTGGACCAGAATCCCCCAGAATCCCCAGGGCAGGACTGTGATTCTTTCTAATCACATAAAACATCCTTCAGTAAAGACCTCGGTGAAATCTGCCTCAGCTCGTCTTACCAGGGTGAAGACCAGGTAGTAGAGCGCCGTGGTGGGAAGCAGGAACAGCAGGATGGTGAAGAGCAGCGTTCCAATGAAGAGCTGCAACAGAAACACAGAAATACTCAGGGCTGGAAAATACTGGAAAAAAAACAGCTCTGGCCGATCACTTCCTTTAGCTGCTTTAAAGTCCTTTTACATTGTCATAGCTGATAGTTTTATCCTCAACAACCTCTTATTTCTCTTCTCTGATGATGTCCTTTGTCTTTTCTGCACGAATCCTTCCCCCACAGAAGACTTGGTCTAGTCTGAAAGCTTGTAAATACTTATTTTGCTGAATTCAGTAAAGAATCTAAAAATACGTCATGATTAATAATAACAGTGATTTATGTGTTAAATTCAGAATGTAGCATATAATGTCTTTTTGTGCATTAGAATGATTATATATTTGAAAACCTTAAAAGCCCATAGCCACGCTATTTCACTTTTCTAAATGTATACGTCACTAGCTCACTCTGGTTGCATACAAAATTTATGTCCGGCTGGTGTATTAGTTGTTATTTTAGCATTTTATGCTTTGTTTTTGCTCAATTTGTAAGTAAATAAAGCCTTTCGTGTTTATTTTTAATAACAAATGAAGTACAACACTGTGGATGTACAGCAGGGGATAAAACAAGGAAGCGGCTAACGGCTATTAGCATCTCCCAGCAAAACAATGAAGAAAGGTCCAAGATCCAGTGGGAAAAAAATATATAAATATATGATTCCAAGAGGGAAAAGACTGGAATGTCTCTGGGAATACAGTCTGAACGTTGGTGTTCACTGAAGCGGACGTTAAAGCTGATGATCGCTCAGATGTGACCTCAGAGTTGACTGACGTGAGTAAATGTTCTGATATGAGGCTAGAGCTGCTGTACTTCTGCGATGCTGCCGCTAGATGGCGCCACATCTGTTTATATCTGCTCATCGCGCCCCATGTTGGGTTGTATTTAGCCTAAAAAAGGACCATCAAAAACCAATCAGGATGGACGCTTGGTATATATAACCTTATTTTATCATGATCAAACGGTGTTTGGTCTTTTTTTTTTTAAAGGCGCATAGCCACGTTATTTGACATTTTTTTTGATTTATACGTCAGTAACGCACTCTGGTTGCATACAAAGTTTTTATGAACGATTATTTACGTTTGTATGCAACGTAATATTTACGATTATTTGATCTTGCTGGCGTATTAGTTGTTATTTTGTTACTTTAAGCTTTGTTTTTGCTTAGTTTGTTAGTAAATAAAGCCTTTCGTGTTTATTTACGGAAGTACGTACATACTGTGCATACTGTAGTGAAATCTCTATACATACGAATCTCTGAGTGGAACGCTATCGGGTCGGCTGAAATAAAAACAGAACCAACAGAGGCACAGAGCGACATGTCAGGGCCTTTAGGAAGAACCTCCCGGCAGACAGAACCGCTGGTGGAGCCGAACCAGAACAACAGAGCAGGAAGGGAAGTGGTTCAGATAAACAGCCTCATCCGACCCACAGCAGAGATTAGGCTTTTCCTGCTCTGCCCCTGATGTTCTGGATCTGGCCGGTCCGGCAGCTTCCCAAGCACTGAGCACCTTCCTTTTCCACCCGCCTCAAACCGTTTCCTGTCAGAATAACTTTAACAATAAGAGCTCCACAATAAAACCATTTATTAAACTCCTGAGAGGCACCAAACTGTGTATCCAACTTTTAATTAGAGCTGAACAATTAATCGCATTTTCAATATAATCGTGATTTAAAAAAACGCAATTTCCAAATCGCAGAGTCTGCAATTTTTGGCTCTGTAACAATTAGTGAATCAGACCCGTCCATTAGGTGTTGGTAAAATGTTTAAAGTGGGTTTGCCTCCACATGGAAGGGAAGACAGTTGCAGCAGTGAGATAATCTAATTTTATTACTTGTTTTAGAGTTTATATAAATCATACATAGCATTAAGTACAGGTCAATCAGTTTAATACATAGACTTGCTTGTTGGTTGCACTTTATGTTCAACAAGGATTGATGTCCAAAACAATTAAAAGCTGCTCTCTTGAATAATATTCTGATTAATAGAAACATTAAAAGTTCTTGTTTAAAATAGTCTTTGTTTACAAACATCTTTATTTAGAGGCCATTTTTGTTGCTTGTGGTTAATGCAGAGAAAAGTCAAAATTGCAATTTTGGTTGAAATATATTGTAGGCAGAACGCGATCATTTCTGCTCTGAGTTTAGATGCTGTGGGTCTTTTAGCAACTAATCTGCACAGCGAGGAAACAAGTGGATTTATTGTTTGTATACGTTTAAAAAGACATGATAAATTAAACTGGAAAAAAAAAATCGCATTAAATCGCAATATTAAGAAAAAAAATCGCAATTAGATTGTTTTCCAAAATCGTTCAGCCCTACATTTGATCAAAATTAATATTATTTAGAAAGTTCAATTTCTTATCCATAAAATAATGAATGTTAGTTTCTTTGTTTTTGAGTTTTTTACCTAATTAAACACCTAAATAAAACGTTGGTGTAATTACTAATAACTGCAATCCATAAATACAGTATGTGTGTAAATAATCTAAGACACATTGAAAAAAAAAAAATCCTCTTCGCTTCTTTAAATTTGTGACAAAAATTGTTTTCAAAGACCATTCAGGACAACTTTTTAATAGATTATGTGATGAGTTATGTGAATCATTTTCACCTGGTCCAGGTCGTAGGAGCAGGAGTCGACTCTCTGCCGCAAGACGTTCCACTTCTTCCCCCTGAAGAGCCTCCAGAGGGACGAGAGGCCGTAGATCTTCAGGCAGTAGAGCCTGACGGAGACACAGCAGGGGGGGGGGGGGGGGGGGGGTGTCCGTTAAAAGTTATTTTAACGAAGCGAGGTGAAGCAATTTTAGAAGAAACAGCCAAGATCATCTTTTTTAAGACTCAACAGAGGTTCAAACATATACAAACACCCCCGCTGGTTTCTAACCACAGATAACGTTGAGTGTCAACAAGCTGCAGGGATCATGCTGGCTGAATGTTGGACCTCTCAGAGGTCAGAACCATCCATGGTGGGCTTCCTGTTACCAGAGTTTGGGTCCCAGAAGCCAAACCTGGAGATTTTCTCCTCAGTGAGACTCTCCAGGTTCTCCCTGCTGCATCCCAAGAACTTCCCAGGTCCAGCAAGTCCTGTGTGTTTGATGGTCTGCTCCCTATAAGTCCTTCACTAAGACTAAGAAAGTAGAGAACATGGACCCGGTTCTGAAGTCCTTCCATGGCTCCCTGGATCTCAGAGAATAGACTTTAAAACCAGAACCAGACACGGAGAAGCAGCATTTAGTTCCTATGCTCCACTGATCTGGAACGAACCTCCAATAAACTGTAAAAGTGCTGAAAGCCTGAGTTCCTTTAAATCAAGATTAAAAACACATTTGTTCAGGATAACCTTTAAATGTTTTAGTTAAACTGTTCTACTGAAACATCATTAGTTTAAGTTTGTAGTTTGTAGTCTAACTGTTTTTAATGTTTATTTTTAGTTTCTGTTCTCCCATGTTTTATTTTGTTTCTACATTTTATTTCAACTTGCTTTTATTCAGTTTATTTATTTATTTATTTTATTGTTAAATTTAACTTGCCTCAGCTGACCCATGTGGATGTGGACTCTCTGTGGACAGCAGAGCTCATCTCTGCTTGTATCTGGGAGCATCCATCCATCCATCCATCCATCCATCCATCCATCCATCCATCCATCCATCCATCAAGCATCCATCCATCCATCCATCCATCATCCATCCATCCATCCATCATCCATCCAAACATCCATCATCCATCCATTCATCCATCATCCATCCAAGCATCCATCCATCCATCCATCCATCCATCCATTCATCCATCCAAACATCCATCCATCCATCCATTCATCCATCATCCATCCAAGCATCCATCCATCATCCATCCAAGCATCCATCCATCCATCCATCATCCATCCAAGCATCCATCCATCCATCCATCCATCATCCATCCAAGCATCCATCCATCCATCATCCATCATCGCATCCATCCATCCAGCCATCCATCCCATCCAAGCATCCATCCATCCATCCATCTCATCCCATCCATCCATCCATCCATCCATCAAGCATCCATCCATCCATCCA
>NW_023396655.1:216476-237922 GCF_011125445.2 Fundulus heteroclitus | reverse complement strand
ATCTGACCCAATCTGTATAATATGATTGAATTTTACTTCGTAAAGGTCCTTGAGATGACATGTTTCATGAATTGCCGCTATATAAATCAAATTTAATTTAATTGAAATATATGCACAGGATCTTGTGTTATTTTGAAAGCTTTTTCATAACTTGTGTTTGTTGTTTTGTGTTAGCAAGATGGAGCCAGAACATCTCATCTGAAGCTACACCTGTGATGGACCAAGCAGACAGAGGCAGAAGGTTGTCGTTGTTCCACTCATCTGCAGCTTATATGCAGATGAGTAATTTAAATAGCTGTAACCTTGCTGTGTGTGATGAAAAGATTAAGGAACTAAGTAACTTTATTGAAAACCCAACTAAAGATGTTCTGATTACAGATGTTCTTTGCCAGATCACCCTGTGTTATCAGCGAAAATCCCAACTGAAAGCAAAACAGTATCCTTCAGTTACACGTTGAGCATCAGATGGTTTCAGACACTGAGCGCTGCCAAACTTGAGCTCCTAAAGGCCGAGGTGAGGACGGAGGAAGCTGAAGCTGAGACCGAGGATCTTAAGACAACAGCAAGAAAGTTGAAGCTTGGCCACAAATGGGTCTTTTAAATGGACAATGACCCGAAGTATACAGCCGAACAAAGTGATTACAAAGTGGTTTAAGGGTAACAAAATCAGTATTTTGGAGTGGTGTTATGGGAATCCTAAACAATAATAACTGGTTTCCCATAGTTACTGAATGAGGAGACAGCAGAGTGATAAAGTTCCAGCACTTTTATTGAGAAACAGAGCAGAGATCACATAAATGGAAAGTAATCGCACCCCACGGTCCCTCTGCGTCTGCCCTGTCTCGCTTTTCGGCTCTCCCTAATACTACACAGTGGCCTTGGCATGAGACAAAGACAGTCTATCCTAGACAATAATCATCCCACAGTATCTACGGCGAATTTGGCCTTGCGATCAGTGGGATTTTGCTCACATGTTCAAGTGGTGTGAGGCCAAAGTGCCTTCAGAATAATTCTCCATTCACAAGTGGCCATCACAAAGCTCTGATTTCACCTCCATTGAAAATGTATGGGCAGAGCTGAAAAGGTGTGTTGAAGAAAGGTGACGTATAAACCTGGCTAAATTATACCACTTCTATCAGGAGGAATGCACCAAAGTTCCTGCCAACTTGTGTGAGAAACTTGTGGAAGGTACAAAAATATTGATAAATATTACTCACAAGTTAACTAAAAAGAACACCTTTTCTAAGATGGGAGACTTATCACACAACCTTAAAGAAATCTCACTAGCAATGAGGGTGGGCCTAGTGGTTAGAGCAGCGAGCATAAACTGAGAACACACCTGTACTACAGCTAAGTCTAAACACATGAAATACAGTGGAAAAAAACACTATATGCTTTAAGAAAAGTCTAAAACTTAGCTATGAGAGAAAAGGTGAAACCAGAAAGTGAAGAATGATGCCTTCAATGACAACACACAAACATCTTACAGTAAACTACAGCTCTGCAGTTTGAGTTACTTTTGAAAGCATAGTCATTTTCCCTCCTGTATGGATTCTCATGTGTATTTAAAGTTCCTGACGGGAAAAATATTTGTCCACATAGATCACAACACAATTTCTTCTATTCCATGTTTTCTCATATGTCTGTTTAAAGTTCTTTTTTGGCAAAATTTTTGTCCGCATAGATCACAACAGAAAGGCTTGTGTCCTGTATGGTTTCTCATATGTCTGTTTAAAGTTCTTTTTTGGCAAAAGTTTTGTCCACATAGATCACAACAGAAAGGCTTCTGTCCTGTATGGTTTCCCATATGTCTGTTTAAAGTTCTTTTTTGGCAAAATTTTTGTCCGCATAGATCACAACAGAAAGGCTTCTGTCCTGTATGAATTCTCATGTGTCTGTTTAAATGTCCTTTTTCGCTAAAGCTTTTCCCACATAGATTACAACAGAAAGGCTTCTGTCCTGTATGGATTTTCAAATGACTTTTTACATGTTGTTTTTGACTAAATCTTTGTCCACATACATCGCAACAGAAAGGCTTCTGTCCTGTATGAATTCTCATGTGTGTGTTTAAAGTTTCTTTTCGACTAAATCTCTGTCCACATACATCGCAACAGAAAGGCTTCTCTCCTGTGTGGATTCTCATGTGTCTGTTTAACGTGTCTTTGAGGCTAAATTCTTTTCCACATTGACCACAACAGAAAGGCTTTTCTCCTGTGTGGATTCTCATGTGTTTGTTTAATTCATATTTTCTAATAAATGTTTTGCCACAGTCTTTGCAGCTAAGCTTCACTCCTGTGCGGCCTTTCCTAGATGACTCCACATGTTTCTTCTCTGTAGAACATTTATTATATCCAGAGTCTGATAAGTGTTTCAGCTCAGAGAGAGGGTGGTCTACATCACTGTCCTCTTCATCCTCAGTGTCTTCAGTCTCTGAAGAAGTGGAAGCATCTCCATGATCTTGTATCCTGATGGATTCTTCTCCTTCATTCTCTTCTGGAAGCTCTCTGCCTTTAATCTGGTCTGGATAAAGCTGTGAGAGCAACAAAGACTGTTCATCATCCAGACTCTTTATGGGAGGAGCAGCAACTGGAAACCTGATGGCCTCAATTACCTCCTTCCCATCAAGCTGCTCTGCTGGCAGACTGATGTAGACTCCCTCCTGTTCCTCCTTTATGATGGGGGGCTTTGGGTCACGCATGTCGGCAGGAGGTATGTGGTCTAAAGAAACTTCTTCTTTAATAATCAGCTTCTCCTTAATATCTGCAGGAAACACTGAAACATTAGATAGAATTTTGATCTCAGCCTAAACTGACACACATTTCAATAAAGTTATATAAATGTAATGTAATCAGATATAATTACTTTATTTAACTATAACTTTTTTTCATTGTTTATTCTGCATTGTTATTGTCATTTACACGTGATCACCAGGTACAACGTTAGCCGCTCAGCGCGTCATAACTAAGCAGCAACAGATCAACGCTTAACTAGTGCAGTATTAAACTGGCTAGTATACAGTCAAAAACCTGACCTTTTTTGGACTTTAAAGAACTCCGATGTCTTTGAACAAAGGGATGGAGACTATGTGGAGCAGACTGAGACTGTTTGTGCTAAAATAAGCTGGTGTTTGCTGGCTGGACTGTCGCTACATAGCTAAATCATCAGGCAGCAGAAAAGGATCGGATGGACTCTGTGTTAGACAATTTGTGATTAAAAGGACGTAACTCATTGGACCGCTGGATACCTGAGTCTTTGAAAGTCGTGGATTGGATCACGGAATGTCAATGAGGTATGTGTAACGCTACACCTTTGATGGCCATTATTATTCTTTTTGTGTGCAAACATTAAAACCAATGCATTGGTAACTGCGTCATTTAAATAACAACATTGGGCATTGCTTCTTTGGGTTTGAGGCTCATTTAGTAGCTTTTTTGCGCATTTGTCTTCCAAGTGGACCTTTGCACCACGGAAATGGACAAAAATACTGGGACTGAACAAATGACTATTGGTGGGGAAACTCAAAAACGTACTGTTAAATTAAGATAAAAGGCCTTTGCTGAAAAACTTGAAACATTACAAAAAGAACGAAAATCAAAATTAAACAAAACAGGTGATATAAGAGAGGACTTTCATGATATAACGCCTAAAGTTGAAAAAAAACAAAGGTTTTAAGTGCTCTTGATATGTTGATTAAGTTGTGTGATGATGCCAAATGTTTGCATAAGTCTTTTCTAGGGTATTTGCCACATGATGAAAAAGAAAATCATGAAATCTGGTTTAAACCAAAAAGGATTCCTAATAATGAGTGTATTTCTAGTATAAATAAGTGGCTATCCCAAACTGCAATTAGCAAAAATGATGATGGTGATGATGATGATGTAAATCCCACTGAGTGTGTCAAATGTTAGTGGACATTCACAAAGGAGTGTTAATTCCAGCCTCACTTCATCTGTAAAGTTAAAGGCAGCAGCTAAAGGGGCCTCAGTTTTGGCCCGTGTGAAGGCTGTAAAAGAAAGACATGCTGTTGAAGAAGAGGAGGAGAAACTGAGGAAAAGAAAATAGATGCTTGCACTGGAAACTGAGTTGGCTGAATTTGACTTGCAGATGGAAATATATAATTTAAAGCTGGAGTGTTCCTCACAAACTTCAAACTCAGTGAGCTCATACTATAAACAGAAAAAGTATAGTGTGACTTGTGTCTGTACTTGTCCTGTTAGATCTCAGTGCTGCATTTGATACAGTTGATCACAATATTCTCCTACAAAGGCTTGAGCATACTGTAGGGATTAAGGGAAAAGCATTAGGCTGGTTTAAATCTTATCTGTCAAAATATGTCCTTTTTTGACCTGCTGTATATTAGCCAGTCCCTAAGCTTGATGTATCATGAAACTGTTGACCTTTTGGGTTTTGTGGTTTTTATTTTATTATTACAATTAAATAATAATAATAATAATAATAATAATAATAATAATAATAATAATAATAATGTTATGTTCAGTGTTTTTTCAATAATCCACCTCTTATATCTTTCAATCCTTATGTAATTTTGTCTGTGTTGTGTGCACCTGCCTGTTGCTTTAATCCTATAAATTTCCCCATCGTGGGATAAAAAAAGGATTAGCTAATGTTATCTTATCTTAAATAACACTTTTTAATATATGTACTGGGTTCTTTCAAGGTCTTAATTACATTTTATGTATGGGCTCCAGTAACATATGATAGATAATATCTACTTTGAAAGTTAACATGAACTGCTGCTGAAGATGATCACTCTGATCTACCTGGATGTTCCCTGGAGGACTGAAACGCCTCAGTCAGAGACGTCTGTGGGTCTGTCGGGGCAATGACAGAAGTTTCGTCTCCTCTCTCCGTTTCTGTGGCTCGACGTTTTCTTGCTCATGTTTTTTCACGTGCTTAGATAAATTTGTTGTGTTTCCACTGAAATGAACCGGCTTTTTACAAAACATACAGCTTGATTTCATTTACGGTATTAAAATAAAGCCAAACGGTGCTACTTCCCCTGTTCATGTTTTTCCGCTGCTGCGGTCTCTCTCAGCCGCGCGGTTGTTTGTGTGTTGAGTTTGTGTGAGAGCTGAGTGGGCAGGCCAGGCTGAGCCTGCGTGCTGATTGGCTGGCACCGCTGAGCCATGTACAAGAGGGGAGGGGGAGGGTCCGAGCAGCAGAGTGCTGCCGTGACACAGCGCGCTGCAGTCAGCGCGTGTACTGACTGACACTGACTGAAAGCATGTGAGCAACATGCATTAATGCGCGATAAAATAAATAATGCCATTAATAGTCCAATGAATTAATGCAAAATTAACCCGTTAACTTGCCCAGCCCTAATAAATATATATATATATATAAATATATATATATATATATATATATATATATATATATATATGTGTGTGTGTGTGCTTCTGATTGGCAAAATTATCAAACAGCATGGGATTAATTTCCACTGTTATGCTGATGACACTCAGCTATATTTATCCATAAATCCTGATGAATCCAATCAGTTACTTCGACTGCAGGCATGTCTTGATGACATCAAAAGCTGGATGACTTTAAATTTCCTGCATCTAAATTCTGACAAGACAGAAGTTGTAATCTTTGGACCGGAGTCCTCAAAAAATAAACTTCTTAATCAATCACTTAATCTGGATGGCATTAACTTGGCCTCTGGTAATAAAGTAAAAAATCTTGGTGTTATTTTTGACCAAGACATGTCATTTAAATCCCATATTAAACAGGTTTCCAGAGTTTCCTTTTTTCACCTCCGGAATATTGCCAAAATTAGAAACATTCTGTCCAGGAGCGATGCTGAAAAACTAGTCCATGCATTTGTTACTTCAAGGCTGGACTATTGTAATTCTTTACTATCAGGAAGTCCACAAAATGCAGTTCAAAGTCTTCAGCTAATCCAAAATGCTGCAGCAAGAGTTCTGATGAAAATCAACAAGCGGGATCATATTTCTCCAATTTTAGCTTCCCTTCATTGGCTTCCTGTTAAATCAAGAATATAATTTAAAATTCTTCTTCTAACGTATAATGTTCTAATAATCAAGCTCCATCATATATCAGAGCTCTGATTACCCCGTGTAAATGACCCAGACTATTTGTTCTAACTGATATTTGTTAGATATACTTTCACTCATATGTCTTTTGTTTTTATGCCTAATGTTCCTGATTCTTCCGTTTTTAAGTAATAAATTCTACATTAATAGTGAATTACGGAAAAAAGGTTCACGGGGCTTTTATTTCGAAGGCATGTTTTTCTATTTTCTGTTCCGGTAAAACGGAAAGAAGCGCTACGTTCCAACGGCTGTACCTAACGGTACGTACCTAACGGCCGTACCTAACGGCTGTACCTAACTGCTTCTTAAAGGACATTACGGGTTTCCATCCACATTTTTTATGGCATCTAGCTGGAAGGCGAACAGGTATAATTTGCTTTGTTGTGTAGTTTTATGTTTATAATGACTAAGTTTATTAGAGTTTATATATCTAAAAGAAGTTTGAATAAGCTAATGCTAGCTAATGGCATTTATCCTTTATGGTTTGTTATGTAAATATGAAACATGGTCATATGTTAATTGGAGTAATTTTGTTTTATCTACAGCTCTTACGGTGTGTCTATGGTGTCTGTTTCTGTCTGTTAATAAATGGGTTGGAATACCCCACCATAGTCCATCAGTCCTCATCAATGAGTGCATCGTCTGAATAAAGTCTGGCTAGACTGCTACACCCCGTATGTTCCTAACAGAGCACTTCGCTCTCAGACTGCAGGTCTGCTGGTGGTTCCTAGAGTCTCTAAAAGTAGAATGGGAGGCAGATCCTTCAGCTATCAGGCTCCTCTCCTGTGGAACCAACTCCCAGTTTTGGTCCGTGAGGTAGACACCCTGTCTACTTTTAAGACTAATCTTAAAACTTTCCTTTTTGACAAAGCTTATAGTTAGAGTGGCTCATGTTACTCTGAGCTACCTCTATAGTTATGCTGCTATAGGCTTAGGCTACTGGAGGACATCAGGGTCTTTTTATCTCACTATGCTGAGTTCTCCTACTGTTCTTGAATTATGCATTGCTTGTCATCAATTCAGCTTTTAACTTTTTGTTCTCTCTCTTTTTTTCTTCATAGTAGGTACACCTGGTCTGGCGTTCTCTTAACTGTGACATCATCCAGAGAAGACGGCTCACCCTCTACTACCATCTAATGTAGAACAGATTACTAGATCAATGTGTGCTTCTGTGCTTTTTTGTCTCTCTTCTTGTGTCTCTGCTCTGTCTTCTGTAATCCCCAGTCGGTCGAGGCAGATGACCGTTCATACTGAGCCCGGTTCTGGTTCTGCTGGAGGTTTTTCCTTCCCGTTAATGTGGAGTTTTTCTTCCCACTGTCGCTTCATGCTTGCTCAGTATGAGGGATTGCTGCAAAGCCATGGACAATGCAGACGACTCCCCCTGTAGCTCTACGCTTCTCCAGGAGTGAATACTGCTTGTCGGGACTTTGATGCAATCAACTGGTTCCCTTATATAGGAATTTTTTTCAAATCTGTATAATCTGATTGAACTTGACTTTGTATAGTGGCTTGAGATGACATGTTTCATGAATTGGTGCTATATAACTAAAATTGAATTGAACAGGGATTAAAGCAAAGTTTGGTCCCCTCTGTGAAAGAGTTTCTTCCTAAAAATGAAATTGAAAATCCAACAACTCAACAGGATGGTGTAAACAAAGAAATCAGTTAAAGTTGACATCAAAGGAAAATAATTCTATGGATGTAAGACCAATGAGAACTATAGCAACAAACCAGCACCCTGTAGTGGGTCAACATAAAGCCAGTGGAACCAAAATACAATCAAAAGAGCATTTCACCATAATGAGAATATAACCCAACCATCAAACAGTTTACAATTACCTGGAGAACTTCTTACGATTATGAGCAGACAAACTGAAATCACAGCACGGGACATTCCTGTTTTTGATGGTGATCCTCTACAGTACAGAGCTTTTATTAAGGCCTTCGAACAAGGAGTTGAAACCAAAACAACCAATGAGGACTGTCTGTTCTGCCTGGAATAATTTACTCAAGGTCAACCTCATGAGCTGGTGCGCTGTTGTGAGCATATGGATCCAGATTATGGTTATACTGCAGCAAAGACTTTATTGCAGGAACATTTTGAAAACCCTTTCAAAGTTGCAACTGCAAATAT
The DNA here is from genome assembly GCF_011125445.2 of Fundulus heteroclitus. Classification (NCBI taxonomy): domain Eukaryota; kingdom Metazoa; phylum Chordata; class Actinopteri; order Cyprinodontiformes; family Fundulidae; genus Fundulus; species Fundulus heteroclitus. The sequence continues at coordinate 229,711 of NW_023396655.1, read as the reverse complement.
TAACAAGGCTTTGTCTTGGCCAACAATAAGAACTGAGGACATTTGTACATTACAGAGTTATTCTTTATTTTTGCGTGGCTGCTGTAACGTAATGGAAGAACTGGAGTACGTGCAGGAGCTGGAAATGCCCGTAAATATGAGAACAATCCTTGATAAGCTACCATACAAGTTATGAGAAATAAAGCTTATGATATAATGGAGACAACTGGATACCGGGCAGGATTTAGTCATATGGTTGCATTCATTGAGCGACATGTCAAGATTTAGTCAGATCCTTTTTTCAGAGAATTACAAGATTTCGGCTTTAGTACATCATCCATCAATCGTCAACGGCAACCTGGGATTAAGACCAAGGGGAACGTAGTAGCCAGCACTGTGACATCTGTGAGTGCTTCAGGAGAAGTTGATCAGCAACATGCTGCAGCTAGAGGAAGTGATGGCTGTTGTGTGTCGTGCTTGTTGTTCAGGAGCTCACCCACTAGAAGATTGGGAAAAGAAAACTTCACAAGGACAAAGTCTTTTTGAGTAGAATTGATCACTGCAACAATGTTTTCACAAGTCTGCCTAAAAAGTGGATCAGACAGCTGCAGCTGATCCAGAACGCTGCTGCCCGCGTCCTCACTAAGACCAAGAACGTAGAGAACATGGACCCGGTTCTGAAGTCCTCACTAAGACTAAAGAGTAGAGAACATGGACTCGGTTCTGAAGTCCTCACTAAGACCAAGAACGTAGAGAACATGGACCCGGTTCTGAAGTCCTCACTAAGACTAAAGAGTAGAGAACATGGACTCGGTTCTGAAGTCCTCACTAAGACCAAGAACGTAGAGAACATGGACCCGGTTCTGAAGTCCTCACTAAGACTAAGAACGTAGAGAACATGGACCCGGTTCTGAAGTCCTTCCACTAAGACCAAGAACGTAGAGAACATGGACCCGGTTCTGAAGTCCTCACTAAGACTAAGAAAGTAGAGAACATGGACCCGGTTCTGAAGTCCTTCCACTAAGACCAAGAACGTAGAGAACATGGACCCGGTTCTGAAGTCCTTCCACTAAGACTAAGAACGTAGAGAACATGGACCCGGTTCTGAAGTCCTCACTAAGACTAAGAACGTAGAGAACATGGACCCGGTTCTGAAGTCCTCACTAAGACTAAGAACGTAGAGAACATGGACCCGGTTCTGAAGTCCTCACTAAGACTAAGAACGTAGAGAACATGGACCCGGTTCTGAAGTCCTTCCACTAAGACTAAGAACGTAGAGAACATGGACCCGGTTCTAAAGTCCTCACTAAGACTAAGAAAGTAGAGAACATGGACCCGGTTCTGAAGTCCTCACTAAGACTAAGAACGTAGAGAACATGGACCCGGTTCTGAAGTCCTTCCACTAAGACTAAGAATGTAGAGAACATGGACCCGGTTCTGAAGTCCTCACTAAGACTAAGAACGTAGAGAACATGGACCCGGTTCTGAAGTCCTCACTAAGACTAAGAACGTAGAGAACATGGACCCGGTTCTGAAGTCCTTCCACTAAGACTAAGAACGTAGAGAACATGGACCCGGTTCTGAAGTCCTTCCATGGCTCCCTGGATCTCAGAGAATAGACTTTAAAATCCTTCTGTTAGTCTATAAATCCCTGAATTAGCACCTAAATACATCACAGACTTGTTATCAGGGCATCAACCCTCCAGACCACTCAGGTCCTCTGGCTCCAGCCTGCTCTGCTGCAGAACCAGAACCAGAACCAAACACAGAGAAGCAGCATTTAGTTCACTTATCCACTGCTCCACTTATCAGGAACAAACTCTCGGAAAACTGTAAAAGTGCTGAAAGCCTGAGTTTTTAATCTTGATTTAAAGGAACACATTTGTTTAGGATTATTTTTGACTGTTCTAGTTAAACTGTTCTACTGAAACATCGTTAGTTCAACTTTAGACTGTCCCTCCAGATTAGGTAGGATTCCTCTTGGTGTGTAGAGCGCCATTTTCTCTCCAATTTCCTAACATTGTTCTTCAAAGAACGCAGCGCTGAATTAAGGTGAATAATTTCCTTCTTTTTCAAGGGAGCTACAAGAAATTACCTCAGTAAAGCAGGAAACTAGGGGAGAGTGGACCTGATAACCAGGCCCTTGTGTTTCTGCTCTCATACAAGAACTGAGAAGTGACCGTTAGGAGCCAAGCAGTAATTTTTCCATCCATAGTCACTTAAATGTTAAATGTATTAGAGAAATTACAGAAAATGACCCTCACAGTGCTGACTGGTTTCTCCCATGCAAAAGTGAATCAACTGTGAGGAACCAGTTTTAAATCACCATTTATTAAGGTGCATCAGGACAGAACACCCGACTCAGTGAATCAGGAGATCTGTTGCTGGACCTTCTAGTCAGAGCCGACATGGTTTGAAGAAATCATATCCTAGCACGTAGAGTCGGAAAAAACAGATATTTGTTTCGGAAAGGAAGCTGGTTTTGTCTTTCATCTTTACAAAGTAAAGCAATCCTTACTGTTGATAGGAGCAGCAGTTAATGGAAAGCTGCTATCAGTCTCCTCCTTCACAAGGAGCTGCTCTCCTTCCTGACGGGCCCCGGGTTCCTCCTGTTCCTCCTTTATGTGGAGGGGCTCTGACTCCTGCTGCTCCCCCTCAGGACTCTGTTCTTCAGGAGCCTCTTCTTTAACATCTGCAGCCAACACTGAAACACATTACATGCTTTATCAACAACTAGATCTTTACAATGTTACAACGATGTCAACAGATGAGACTGAAACTGATCAAATGGCCAAAAGCGTCATGTTTGGCATCAAAACTGTTCATCACCATGATCACTCCATTCCCATATTATTGTAGCCATGGCAACAGTGGTCTGAGACAAACAAATAATATTAGGGGCCATTGACTTGTTTCTGTATGTATTCTGAATTATGGCAGGAGTAGTCTCAATACTTGTGCTGAATGTTGCTACATGCTAAGCTAGCATTAGCACCTCCTATGCTACATGCTAAGCTAGCATTAGCACCTCTTATGCAGAGCTGCAGGCTTAGCCAGTTTTCTGGGGGAAACCCTGCAACGAGTTGTGATGAAGAGGAGGAATCCATCAGCTGCTGAAAACGGCTCCTAAACTTTAGCTCCATCCACACAGTTAGCATGAAGAAGGAAATCTCCAAACCTGATGGGTGCAGCAGAACTCTGGGCTGGAAAACATCCCCCATCATTGGTGTCTCCTCTGCTGCGTCCTGCCGCTCTTTGAGCTCCTGCTTCCCTCCAGTTTCTCCGCTGTGCCTCCAGCTGCTGGACTTCTTTCCAGACTTCATCACCTGCAGCAGCTGCTGCTCTCTTTCAGCCTCACCAACACTCCCGATTCTGGCCTCACAGCAACACAAGGACAAAGAACCCGGAAGATATCTTCTTCCTCTTTCCTTTTATTGGCAGATCGCAAACAACTTATAGGTGCATACCGCCACTTACTGTCCCGGAAAGGATCAACGCGGCGCGTTGGAGAAGAAGGGCATAAATGACAGCCGCCATCTTGAAGTGGTCGCCCTCATATAAACATTCATTAACAACACAAGAAGGAGAGACAACAATGAGGTTTGGTTTTCAAATTATCTTGCAAGGAGAGGAGCTGAGATGCTTAATCCAGATCTCCAAAACTGGCTCTGAAGCACTCCGTCCCCTCTTTTCTTTTTATTAGGCATTGTCAAGCTAAGGGGTAGGGAGTAAAACAACTGTGACCTTCGAGATATAACCAAGCAGTTCACACAGTTCAGTTATCCGTAAGCACTCCAGATGTCTGAATAGAGTTCATAAAAACACTTATTATAGTCACAACATAGTTCTCTGCTTTCTGCAGACCTTCAGCAAAGATGTGAGAAAGATCAGCCACATGAAATACACTTTAATATCTAAAACCTTAAAACTTCTTAGTAGTAAAGTGTAAATATATATGATAAATGCAATGAACATAGTGCATAAGATAAATAGTAAGAATAATTCTATCAATATATATATGTATATATATATATATATATATATATATATATATATATATATATATATATATATATATATATATATATATATATAAGAACATATATATATATAATATTATTACACCTGTTTTCTTTGATGGAGTAAGACATCCTTCTTTGATACAATCAATTAATGCATTTGAAATTAATTATTTGATCTCCTGCCAAAAAAAAAAACAACTTCTGTGGTTCATCTTCATCAATTCCTGGTGACTTCCCATTATAATTTTTTTTGAGGCATTTTCTAATTCTTTCATAGTAATTTGATCTTCTAATTGTTCTTTATCATTTTTTCCTATTGTTTAAATATGACCTTAATCAATATTAAAATAATGGCACAGCCTATTTTAAAGCCATTATGTAGAGACAACTCGTTTTAAAATCGGTTAGCAACTACAACTCTATGAGCATATAGATCAAAAAACGTTATAAGGATGAATGTATGATAAAATGCAAATTTACCAAATTGGTATAACTACTTCTCCCATCATGCACGGCACAAGGAAGCGCGGAAGGCAAACTACATTGGCTAACAGAAACAGTTCAGTGTCCAATACGGGTGGGAGAGTTTAGATGGCAGGAGTATTGTTACGCCTGTGTGTGAAACACAATAATATCATGAGTTTTCTGGGAGATTAAAGCCTAAAGAGAGATCTGGGAGGAGCAGTTAAAATTTGTTTGTTTTTCAGGGTGAAGTGATTAGGAAAATCAGCAATAGTGGCTGTACGCTGCACTGATGGTATTTAAAGTTCAGTTACATGTGTCATAAAAACTACAAGAGATGCAACATGTTTTAAAAGGTTTCATTATACATATTATCTGAACAGAATGAAGACTTCAAATGACAAGCAACCATAAGAACAAAGTTTTAACTTTAACTTCCATATCACATAAGCATCTTAATTTTTATGATGCTTATATGAGAAGAGTCTAACTTATAAATGATGGAATCGTTAAGCAGAGGTAAAGTTTAAAGGTTTTAACTCACCCATACTGTTCAGTAAATAATCAACTCAAATTATGGTTCCTGTGGCACAATACAGACCAATACATGGGAACTACCACCATTTTAAGTTCAAGAGGGTTTTTTTTAAAGGCTATCACAGTTAAGTAGTTGTTTATTGTGCAAGAAAAGCTATGAAAGATCAAATCTGAATGTAACAGCTCGTTATTATGGGGTTCCGATTGTACCAAAAATAAGCAGATGTAATATGTCTAGATGTTGTGTTGTTGTTGCATATGTGTTGTCTGCATAAGTAGAAGTTGCACATGTATTTGTTGTATATGTAGATGTAGCATTTGTCTATGTTGCACTTGTGTATGTTGCACATGTCTATGTTGCATATGTTTATGTTGCACATGTAGATGTTGCACATGTCTATCTGCTATTGTGTTGTTAAGTCACTGTGATCTTGCCAGTTCATGTGCAGTAAACTAACCTACACCTTGCAGTTGTTTTATGATGCTGTTGCCACCTGTTGTTGGTTCATGTAATTGTCTGCACATCTGTAACTTGGTTAAGGTCATTGCTCTCAGCTGTTGGTATATGCTGTTGGTCCTTGTCGTTGGTTCATGTCGTTGGTCCTTGTTGCCTGTTCCCCTCGCCATCACAAACAGTGGAAGTACATTTTCTTTTGTCTAAGTGTTTGTTTAAAAAAAGATACAAAAATGTTGTTTTTTCATTATCAATAGCTCCAAAATGCTTAGATTTCCACGAATCTCGTGGTATTTACTTCAGGCATTAATTAGGACAGCAAAGGAGGAAGGAGGGGGCCTGGCGCAAATCGCTTCGGGATAATAATGGGGGGGGTACATTTATAGGCTTATAACTTTAAAATAAAACCAAAGGGGTGCGCCAATGGCCCGTGAATAAATGTGTGCTCGCACTGGCAGGATTCAAAGTGCTTTACATGGTATCTACTGTCTGGATCGCCGGGTTGTTTTAATCGTAGCTCAACCAAAACTTTTTTCAGACACTAGGGGGCGTAATAAGCCAATGGACGCTAACGGTGCAGTTTCATGAAAGTTATTTATATTATCAATTGACAATACATAATTATCTTTAGAGGACTCTAACAAAATGCAACCCATAATTTATAAAAAGGGTGCACTTAAATAATAGGCCACAATAATATTGTATTTTGATGTTTAAAATGGTCAAAATGCCACCCTTTTTTAATCAGAGGCTCTGGGGTCTCCCTGCTCCCTGAGAGCAATGACATTAACCAATGACGGAAGCTACAGACGTGGAGACAATTACATGAACCAACAACAGGTGGCAACAACATCATAAAACAACTGCAAGGTGTAGGTTAGTTTACTGCACACGAACTGGCAAGATCACAGTGACTTAACAACACAATAGCAGATAGACATGTGCAACCTAGACATATGCAACATCTACATGTGCAACATAGACATATGCAACGGCTACATGTGCAACATAGATATATATAACATAGACATGTGCAACCTAGACATATGCAACATCTACATGTGCAACATAGACATATGCAACGGCTACATGTGCAACATAGATATATATAACATAGACATGTGCAACATAGACATATGCAACATCTACATGTGCAACATAGACATATGCAACATCTACATGTGCAACATAGACAAGTGCAACATAGACATGTGCAACATAGACATATACAACAGACATGTGCAACATAGACATATGCTACATCTACATATACAACAAATACATGTGCAACTTCTACATATGCAGACAACACATATGCAACAACAACACAACATCTAGACATATTACATCTGCTTATTTTTGGTACAATCGGAACCCCATACTTTATAAAGGAGTTTCCTTAAGAATAAATGAACAAAACAGCTCACATAGATGTATGTGAGATTCCAACCTCCAACAATTGCCACTTTGAATACAGGTGGCTGTGACTTATGAGATTGTCTGGATGTAGTTATTTCAAATTAGTATTTTTATCTTGTTTTGTGCTTATTCCTTTGCTGTTCCATGTTTCAGTAGCGCTCTTTATAAAGAGTCTTAACTTTTGAATGTTTGGTATACTTAATAAATTATTTGTATTTTGTCGTTATAGGAGCTCTAAGGAACAATCCCTCGTCAGCAAGTTCAGCAGATACGGAAATAGACAGTTTTGCTATCCGCTGGTTTAACCTTGCTTGTGACCGTGGAGCTGTTCAAAAAGAATGGCAAAAACCCAAAGCTTCAACTTAAAGTTCTTAATTGGAAATTAAGCTACTTTGGTATAGGAACACTTCAAGTTTCCATTGAATTTGATGGTCGTTATTTCTTGTTTTGACTGTTTTGGTAAATTTCAGGACAATTGAGAAATGATTCAGAACAGAATCAGAAATACTTTAATAATCCCAGAGGGAAAATGTTTGATATTTACACTAAAGCATTTTATTTTTTAAATAGTCACAGATCTTGTGTGAGTGATCTGGTGTTTAGACTATTAGATGTGTTTGTTGTGTGAACAACAATATGCTTTCAAAATGTTTATTACATTTAAACATTTCGTATTGTGTGAGTTATTTAAATAAACATGGTTAAATGATATATTCTCATAATAAATAATTTATTTTAAAAAATGCTGTTATGTTTCTTTTTAAAATACATCCTTTTAAAATGCTAAACCGTTTTTATTCTTTTAATTTGACTTGTTTGTTGGTCTGTTCTTTCTAAAAAAAAAATCATCAGATTTGAAGAATACTAATCATTTTTGAAAGGCATTCCTTCTGTTATTTATATGAAACATTTATGTTTTGTTTTACCAAACAGCTGAGGAGAAATCCTGAGAGGAGATTCACACCTCTGTTGTTTGCAGGACGACCGCTCCAAGATGGCGGCCGTACTTTATGCGCCGCGACAATCGATGCGCCAATCCCTTCTTCCTAAACGCGCAGCCGCGTTGATCCTACATGTTCTTTGTCCTTGTTTTGCTGTGAGGCCAGAATCGGGAGTGTTGGTGAGGCTGAAAGAGAGCAGCAGCTGCTGCAGGTGATGAAGTCTGGAAAGAAGTCCAGCAGCTGGAGGCACAGCGGAGAAACTGGAGGGAAGCAGGAGCTCAAAGAGCGGCAGGACGCAGCAGAGGAGACACCAATGATGGGGGATGTTTTCCAGCCCAGAGTTCTGCTGCACCCATCAGGTTTGGAGATTTCCTTCTTCATGCTAACTGTGTGGATGGAGCTAAAGTTTAGGAGCCGTTTTCAGCAGCTGATGGATTCCTCCTCTTCATCACAACTCGTTGCAGACTTTCCCCCAGAAAACAGGCTAAGCCTGCAGCGCTGCATAGGAGGTGCTAATGCTAGCTTAGCACGTGGCTTAGGAGGTGCTAATGCTAGCTTAGCATGTAGCACCGTTCAGCATCAAGTTTTTCTTTGTGCTTGGAAAAGTTCCACCGAGAAACGTTTTTTTTTTGTTTATTTTGTCTAAAAAGATGGTTGCATGTTTTCTTCTGGCTCTTTACATATGGAGGACCAATCCTGCCATAATTCAGACTACATAAAGAAATAAATCAATGACTCAATAAAATAAATACAGGGGCTAAAAGTCGCTAAAAATATAAAATTGTGCCATTACATGCAACAAAACAATAAATCTTAATTCAACACTTGATCAGTTTATCAGCCCCAGATATATATTTATTTTTCAATATTTCATGTTTGTATCTTATGTCTGCTTTAATGCATGTTTTTTATTCATGTTTTTCTTAACCCTCTGGTGCATAGCAGCCACTGTAGTGGACAGCTACTAAAAAGTAAACATCTCTTTAATTCTATGGTTTCTATGTTGAAACTGCATATTAGTGTCTAGAATGCTCTCTGCTGCCACACTCTATTGAGGTCAATTCAGTGGTCAATCATTGTAACTGCAAGTAAATTTCTTCTGAATCCAAGATGGCCAACAAACAGCAACCTCTGTCGACCACTGCTGGCATTTCCTCTCAATCCTTCTATAGTAGACGAGCCCAACAGGTAAAAAAAAAAAAAAAGATGATTTAAAGTAACACCTAAGGAAGGATATTATCAGTTTGAAATATAAAAAATGTTCTCCAACATTTAGAAAAATTTCGATTAACCATGTGACCATTGAAGTGGACGTCATGCATTGACTTTTTTTCAACAGAAGTCATATAATTGCCCTACTGTCTTGTAATTATTTGGCTTATAATTCAGTGTTTTAAACGTAACACATATAAGCTATTTAAAATGTACATTTTAGTATATTTTGTTTATACTTTGTGTATATTTTGTGCAGATTAGCTGTAGTTTGTGTAACTATACCAATCATTTATATTGTAGACTTCAAACACAGCGAAGAATAAGGCAAAAAGTTATAAAAATGCAAACAGAGGCCATGATGCTGTGTGCACATGGAAGACCAAATACATTTGCATGCAATGCTGTGTGCTGCTGTGTCCTGGGTGCTTTGCTAACATTCATACAGCTTAGGTGTGATGACCATCAAAGTGTTAGGAGATGCAGAGACTAAAGGGACAGTTCATGTTTTCTTGCAACGTGCTAATAAAAGGACTTGGTTATACTGTCCTACGTTCTTATAGAACTGTGGAGAGCCACAGTGATGTTTGTCACATTCAGGATAAAGATTTTTGGCTATGGCTGTCATTGGTTTTCTTATTCAGTTCTAAACATTGTGCATATATAGTGTTAACATTTAAACAAAATATGTTGAAATATTTTTCAAAGCATAAAATGAAACAATTGTTTGTATATTTACAACAGAACACAAGATTGTTCTTTTTTTTTTTACAATAAATTCATAATGTTTTGTGTTGAGTGGACATTTTTTATAAAAAAAAGTTCATATTTGTGTGTTTTTTTCATGCCCTAAGAGGAGTAAAAACATATAAAAAAATCTTTATGTTTTTATATGTTTTATATGACTCAGGGATTCATAATTCATGCATCAGAGGGACTCTTTATTTTATCGAGTGTATTTATAACAAGGGATTTTTCCTTCCCTCTGTCCCTTTTATTCTTTTGTATTTATTTACATCCAAATATATGTAAAACAGGTTTTCCCTCAAAGATATATATATTTTTTTATTATTTTATCATCCTTCTAAATCTTAAACACTGATATATTTCTGTATCTAGTTTTCTCTTGTCTTAAAAGTAATTAAAAAACATGGCTGCTCCAGAAAACTGTAAAAGTGCTGAAAGCCTGAGTTCCTTTAAATCGAGATTAAAAACACATTTGTTTAGAATTGCCTTTGAATGTTCAAGTTAAAATGTTTTACTGTTTTCAAATGTTCTTTTTTGTTTCTACACTATCCCTACTTGCTTTTATTCTGTTTTATTTTCCAATATTTTAATCATGTAAAGCACTTTGCATTGTCTCTGTACTGAATTGTGCTATATAAATAAATTTGCCTTGCCTTGCCTATTCTTAATTGTTTGCATCTGTCCACTGTTGCCATGGCTACAATAATATGGGGATGGAGTGATCAGGGTGATGAACAGTGTTGATGCCAAACATGAAGCTTTTGGCTATTTGATCAGTTTCAGTCTCATCTGTTGACATCGTTGTAACATTGTAAAGATCTAGTTGTTGATAAAGCATGTAATGTGTTTCAGTGTTGGCTGCAGATGTTAAAGAAGAGGCTCCTGAAGAACAGAGTCCTGAGGGGGAGCAGCAGGAGTCAGAGCCCCTCCACATAAAGGAGGAACAGGAGGAACCCGGGGCCCGTCAGGAAGGAGAGCAGCTCCTTGTGAAGGAGGAGACTGATAGCAGCTTTCCATTAACTGCTGCTCCTATCAACAGTAAGGATTGCTTTACTTTGTTTCTGTGTCCTGTGTTGCAGCTAAAGGCCAAAACTCTCTGGACTCATCAGCTTCCTATCCCCCAGTTTGAGCCCCCACGCTAACCGTCTCAGTTGTGTCCTTGAGCAAGACACTTCACCTGCTTTGCCTGCTGGTGGTAGTCTGGCAGCTTTGCTTCTGTCAGTTTTCTGATGTGTCCTTTCTACCTGTGAAGTACTAAGAACTGCTGTCATGATGCCAAGGAGCGCCCAAAAGATTTAAGTGGAGCGTTACTGCTTTCACTACAGTGCTCCACTTGATATGTATGCAAAAAAACTTTATTAGATATTATTTTGGCATTGTTTAGAATTCAATGGAAGAAGAGAAAAAGAAGAAAAAAAGAATAGGCAATATGTTAAAAGGGAGCAGGGTGACAAAAATAGAGCAGAGGGAAAAGAGAGAACTGGATAACATCCTCAGAGTCTGCTTCTACACCTACAGAAAGAGATATCCACCTTATTTTCGACGGAAATACGAAGCCAGCGAGACTTCCGGCAGCTCACTTCCTGTCAGTGGGTAGCTTGCTGAAAAGCGACTCATGCAGCTACTTCGTCTCAAATTACTTGTCTTCATGGCTTCGAGGTAGACCGGGATCGTTTGTACAGTTAGAGGTTGTTATAATAACGCGTGTAAAAGAAAGGTTTATGTGAAGCACGAGTGTTTTAACCATCGTCCGTAAACAAGACCTGCGGATGCGGGGAGCCCTACTTCATTCACCCTCAGCCGAAGAATGAGGAATCCCTTCGCCTTATGGTTAAAAGCTTAAAATCTGAAGAAAACTGGTTAAAATGTCTTCGTTCGTTATATAAGGCCACTTCTTTATGTCTTCCTCTCAGTTATGAATAGTTTGAAGCTGTGGCCCTGACCTGCCACTTCCATCGCTCTTCAATTTTTGACACTGTTGCCGCGACAGTTTATAATTTCTGACAAACTGTTATTTGGCCGAGGGAAGCGCTGAAATGCAAGTGCCGCACAAAAAAAAAAACGGAAGTTGGACCCAGAGTTACTTCCGCGTTAGAAAATAAGGTGGATAGAAATGGAAATTTACGGCTTATACTTGTATGTCGCTTTAACTAGTGTTGACAACCTACAAAGCGTTTTACACTGCAGTTTTTAGTCATTCACACCCTGACGGTGGTGAGCTATGTCAGTAGCTACAGCTGCCCCGGCGCAGACTGACAGAGGCGAGGCTGCCATACAAACACATCCAGTTATTTTCTATTTACGTCTATACACAGACAGATAGATGTTTACATACAGTGACATAAATGCTGGCATAGAAATGTGGACACAGACGTATTACTTTATAAGCACATCAGGGCGGTACCGTGATCTCAGAAGTGAGAACGACACATTTTTCATTGTCTATTGAGTGATTTATCCTCCTCCTGCTCCTCTCTTTAGTGGTTAAAGAACCACATAGTTACTAACAGACACAGTACAACACCAGGGAACCGACTTTAGTTCTTTAAACTACATGCTAAAAAAATTGTAGGTTTTAGCTGCCAAACTCTGGTTGAGTTGCCAATGATTCCCAAACATCTACATAGGCAGATAATTATAGTGCCAAATGAAATGTGTCTTCTGCTCTTTCTATTGTGGTAGTAAACATTTCTTTTAAATCTGTGGAAAGGCAGCGATGATCAGTGTTGATGCCAAACTGGAAGCTTTTGGCTTTTTAATCAGTTTCATCTGTTGGCATGGTTGTAACGATGTAAAGATCTAGTTGTTGATAAAGCATGTAATGTGTTTCAGTGTTGGCTGCAGATGTTAAAGAAGAGGCTCCTGAAGAACAGAGTCCTGAGGGGGAGCAGCAGGAGTCAGAGCCCCTCCACATAAAGGAGGAACAGGAGGAACCCGGGGTCCATCAGGAAGGAGAGCAGCTCCTTGTGAAGGAGGAGACTGATAGCAGCTTTCCATTAACTGCTGCTCCTATCAACAGTAAGGATTGCTTTACTTTGTTTCTGTGTCCTGTGTTGCAGCTAAAGGCCAAAACTCTCTGGATTCATCAGCTTCCTATCAGACAAAATGTCAGCTCAGCCTGACTCTACGTGCTCCCATCCTATTTCTTCAACCTCTGACTAAACACGGCAATTAGAATAATGCGATCAGATTAGGCTCAATCAAAATGAAATCGTAAAACAGGTGAGAGGGATGGTTTACGCAGATTGACAGTCCGATCGCCGTGCTTCTAAACCGCTTTTGCGAAAATACTGTTTCTGAGTTTATTAGTTACGGATTTGATGTCCCTGAAACGTTTACCTGGCATCGCCTGGCATTTCATTGGTCCAAAATAGGATTTAATATAATTTTATCAACTAACCTGAGTAGAAATGCCAGGAACACACAAACATGCGTGGGGTAATATTGGGGAAGGAATTATTA